>NC_133330.1:346627311-346922489 GCF_042186555.1 Aquarana catesbeiana
GGGGACATTAGAGTGTAAGCTCCTCTGTATAGAGATTGATGTGACTGTGGGGGGAGGGGACATTAGAGTGTAAGCTCCTCTGTACAGAGACTGATGTGACTGTGGGGGGAGGGGACATTAGAGTGTAAGCTCCTCTGTATAGAGACTGATGTGACTGTGGGGGAGGGGACATTAGAGTGTAAGCCTCCTCTGTATAGAGACTGATGTGACTGTGGGGGAGGGGGACATTAGAGTGTAAGCTCCTCTGTATAGAGACTGATGTGACTGTGGGGGGAGGGACATTAGAGTGTAAGCTCCTCTGTATAGAGACTGATGTGACTGTGGGGGAGGGGACATTAGAGTGTAAGCTCCTCTGTATAGAGACTGATGTGACTGTGGGGGAGGGGACATTAGAGTGTAAGCTCCTCTGTATAGAGACTGATGTGACTGTGGGGGGAGGGGACATTAGAGTGTAAGCTCCTCTGTATAGAGACTGATATGACTGTGGGGGAGGGCGACATTAGAGTGTAAGCTCCTCTGTACAGAGACTGATGTGACTGTGGGGGGAGGGGACATTAGAGTGTAAGCTCCTCTGTACAGAGACTGATGTGACTGTGGGGGAGGGGACATTAGAGTGTAAGCTCCTCTGTATAGAGACTGATGTGACTGTGGGGGGAGGGGACATTAGAGTGTAAGCTCCTCTGTATAGAGACTGATGTGACTGTGGGGGGAGGGGGACATTAGAGTGTAAGCCTCCTCTGTATAGAGACTGATGTGACTGTGGGGGGAGGGGACATTAGAGTGTAAGCTCCTCTGTATAGAGACTGATGTGACTGTGGGGGGGGGGGGGACATTAGAGTGTAAGCTCCTCTGTATAGAGACTGATGTGACTGTGGGGGGGAGGGGACCTTTAGAGTGTAAGCTCCTCTGTATAGAGACTGATGTGACTGGGGGGGGAGGGGACATTAGAGTGTAAGCTCCTCTGTACAGAGACTGATGTGACTGTGGGGGAGGGGACATTAGAGTGTAAGCTCCTCTGTACAGAGACTGATGTGACTGTGGGGGACGGGGACATTAGAGTGTAAGCTCCTCTGTACAGAGACTGATGTGCCTGTGGGGGAGGGGACATTAGAGTGTAAGCTCCTCTTGTACAGAGACTGATGTGACTGTGGGGGGAGGGACATTAGAGTGTAAGCTCCTCTGTATAGAGACTGATGTGACTGTGGGGGGAGGGGGACATTAGAGTGTAAGCTCCTCTGTATAGAGACTGATGTGACTGTGGGGGAGGGGACATTAGAGTGTAAGCTCCTCTGTACAGAGACTGATGTGACTGTGGGGGGAGGGGACATTAGAGTGTAAGCTCCTCTGTATAGAGACTGATGTGACTGTGGGGGGAGGGGACATTAGAGTGTAAGCTCCTCTGTACAGAGACTGATGTGGACTGTGTGGGGGATGGGGACATTAGAGTGTAAGCTCCTCTGTACAGAGACTGATGTGACTGTGTGGGGGAGGGGACATTAGAGTGTAAGCTCCTCTGTACAGAGACTGATGTGACTGTGGGGAGGGGACATTAGAGTGTAAGCTCCTCTGATAGAGACTGATGTGACTGTGGGGAGGGACATTAGAGTGTAAGCTCCTCTGTATAGAGACTGATGTGACTGTGGGGGGGAGGGGACATTAGAGTGTAAGCTCCTCTGTACAGAGACTGATGTGACTGTGGGGGGAGGGGACATTAGAGTGTAAGCTCCTCTGTACAGAGACTGATGTGACTGTGGGGGGAGGGGAATTAGAGTGTAAGCTCCTCTGTATAGAGACTGATGTGACTGTGGGGGAGGGGACATTAGAGTGTAAAGCTCCTCTGTATAGAGACTGATGTGACTGTGGGGGGAGGGGGACATTAGAGTGTAAGCTCCTCCTGTACCGAGACTGATGTGACTGTGGGGGAGGGGACATTAGAGTGTAAGCTCCTCTGTATAGAGACTGATGTGACTGTGGGGGGAGGGGACATAGAGTGTAAGCTCCTCTGTATAGAGACTGATGTGACTGTGGGGGGAGGGGACATAGAGTGTAAGCTCCTCTGTACAGAGACTGATGTGACTGTGGGGCGAGGGGACATTAGAGTGTAAGCTCCTCTGTATAGAGACTGATGTGACTGTGGGGAGGAGGGACATTAGAGTGTAAGCTCCTCTCTGTACAGAGACTGATGTGACTGTGGGGGGGAGGGACATTAGAGGTGTAAGCTCCTCTGTACAGAGACTGATGTGACTGTGGGGGAGGGGACATTAGAGTGTAAGCTCCTCTGTATAGAGACTGATGTGACTGTGGAGGGGAGGGGACATTAGACTGTAAGCTCCTCTGTATAGAGACTGATGTGACTGTGGGGGGAGGGGACATTAGAGTGTAAGCTCCTCTGTACAGAGACTGATGTGACTGTGGGGGGAGGGGACATTAGAGTGTAAGCTCCTCTGTACAGAGACTGATGTGACTGTGGGGGAGGGGACATTAGAGTGTAAGCTCCTCTGTATAGAGACTGATGTGACTGTGGGGGGAGGGGACATTAGAGTGTAAGCTCCTCTGTATAGAGACTGATGTGACTGTGGGGGGAGGGGACATTAGAGTGTAAGCTCCTCTGTACAGAGACTGATGTGACTGTGGGGGGACGGGACATTAGACTGTAAGCTCCTCTGTATAGAGACTGATGTGACTGTGGGGGAGGGGACATTAGACTGTAAGCTCCTATGAGCCTCTGATGTGGGAATGAGCTCAGGACTCCATCACCACAAAGCAGTAGAATTATCCCGGTGGGGGGGAGGGGGGGTCTTATAATCGAATATAGTCGATCATTACCATACCCAGGGACAGTCTGTAGGTGGGATGTCAGAGATGTGATCTGCCGGCTCCCCCTCACACCTGTAGATTGGAGGATGTGACCCCCCGGCACACATTGTTGAGTCCTCCGAGGTGGTCCTCCAGCTCCGGGATCGCTGTGTTGACACAATGCTGGAGATGATTACAATATCCCGGCGAGTATTTACATGAAGCTCGGCTGTGGCACTCGCTATTTGCGTGGCATTCATGGGAGTCTCTGGGTGGCGAATCGGAAACTTCGTATTCTATACAGACATTTACCACCAGCAGCCGAGACCACCCACCGTGTACAAACATCGCACCTCATCTGTAAATGCCTCGAGGTCACCCGTCTACCAACCATTCCCCGCTGACACCTTCTGTCATTTATATATCTCTGACATATACCACAGTGCTGTACAGAGATCACTGAGCCAATCACATCAGTCTCTGTACAGAGGAGCTTACACTCTAATGTCCCCTCCCCCACAGTCACATCAGTCTCTATACAGAGGAGCTTACACTCTAATGTCCCCTCCCCCACAGTCACATCAGTCTCTATACAGAGGAGCTTACACTCTAATGTCCCCTCCCCCCACAGTCACATCAGTCTCTATACAGAGGAGCTTACACTCTAATGTCCCCTCCCCCCACAGTCACATCAGTCTCTGTACAGAGGAGCTTACACTCTAATGTCCCCTCCCCCACAGTCACATCAGTCTCTATACAGAGGAGCTTACACTCTAATGTCCCCTCCCCCACAGTCACATCAGTCTCTATACAGAGGAGCTTACACTCTAATGTCCCCTCCCCCACAGTCACATCAGTCTCTATACAGAGGAGCTTACACTCTAATGTCCCCTCCCCCACAGTCACATCAGTCTCTATACAGAGGAGCTTACACTCTAATGTCCCCTCCCCCACAGTCACATCAGTCTCTATACAGAGGAGCTTACACTCTAATGTCTCCTCCCCCCACAATCACATCAGTCTCTGTACAGAGGAGCTTACACTCTAATGTCCCCTCCCCCCACAGTCACATCAGTCTCTATACAGAGGAGCTTACACTCTAATGTCCCCTCCCCCACAGTCACATCAGTCTCTATACAGAGGAGCTTACACTCTAATGTCCCCTCCCCCCACAGTCACATCAGTCTCTATACAGAGGAGCTTACACTCTAATGTCCCCTCCCCCACAGTCACATCAGTCTCTGTACAGAGGAGCTTACACTCTAATGTCCCCTCCCCCACAGTCACATCAGTCTCTATACAGAGGAGCTTACACTCTAATGTCCCCTCCCCCACAGTCACATACATCTGTATACTGCAGACATGGCGGTGTCAGTGACGTACGCGATTCGCTGTATTCATCTGATCTCTGTGTTTTCTCTGCAGCAAAACGCGTCAATGAAATCATCGTAGGAAATGAACAATTGATGGAGATTTAGCGGGAAGAAGCGTCACGTTCCCCGTCTGTCCCCGGAGCCGATTTATTTATATGACAATAAAAGATTTGTATCTTATGGTGTCACTTTGTATGATTGGCTGATATGAGGTCGGTGTGTGTGGGGGAAGGGCGGGTATTTTCAGACGAGTCACATGGCTGGAAATAAAGATCCTCATCATAGGGAAGCTTTATAAATGATGCGTTACTTCCATTCTTCCCAAGATGGCGGCCGTGTACTCGCGTGTCATTGGTGGAGACCGGCGGTGACCTCCAAGTGTCCCCAACATTCCCAGAGGATGCAGAATGACAGAGAGTGTTTATTGGGGCGCCTCATGTAAAGTGAAAGGACGGTAATGTATGACAGCGCCCCAAAAATTCAGACGTCTCATTGGTGTCAGCGGAGGTAATAATAACCCCCAACATTGGTGTCAGTGGACACAATAATAACCCCCAACATTGGTGTCAGTGGAGGTAATAATAACCCCCAACATTGGTGTCAGTGGAGGTAATAATAACCCCCAACATTGGTGTCAGCGGAGGTAATAATAACCCCCAACATTGGTGTCAGCGGAGGTAATAATAACCCCCAACATTGGTGTCAGTGGAGGGAATAATAACCCCCAACATTGATGTCAGTGGAGGTAATAATAACCCCCAACATTGATGTCAGTGGAGGGAATAATAACCCCCAACATTGGTGTCAGTGGACACAATAATAACCCCCAGCATTGGTGTCAGTGGAGGTAATAATAACCCCCAACATTGGTGTCAGTGGAGGTAATAATAACCCCCAACATTGGTGTCAGCGGAGGTAATAATAACCCCCAACATTGGTGTCAGCGGAGGTAATAATAACCCCCAACATTGGTGTCAGTGGAGGGAATAATAACCCCCAACATTGATGTCAGTGGAGGTAATAATAACCCCCAACATTGGTGTCAGTGGACACAATAATAACCCCCAACATTGGTGTCAGCGGAGGTAATAATAACCCCCAACATTGGTGTCAGTGGACACAATAATAACCCCCAACATTGATGTCAGTGGAGGTAATAATAACCCCCAGCATTGGTGTCAGCGGAGGTAATAATAACCCCCAACATTGGTGTCAGCGGAGGTAATAATAACCCCCAACATTGGTGTCAGTGGAGGGAATAATAACCCCCAACATTGATGTCAGTGGAGGTAATAATAACCCCCAACATTGGTGTCAGTGGACACAATAATAACCCCCAGCATTGGTGTCAGTGGACACAATAATAACCCCCAACATTGGTGTCAGTGGACACAATAATAACCCCCAACATTGGTGTCAGTGGAGGGAATAATAACCCCCAACATTGGTGTCAGTGGAGGGAATAATAACCCCCAACATTGATGTCAGTGGAGGTAATAATAACCCCCAACATTGATGTCAGTGGAGGTAATAATAACCCCCAACATTGGTGTCAGTGGACACAATAATAACCCCCAACATTGGTGTCAGTGGACACAATAATAACCCCCAGCATTGGTGTCAGTGGAGGTAATAATAACCCCCAACATTGGTGTCAGTGGAGGTAATAATAACCCCCAACATTGGTGTCAGTGGAGGTAATAATAACCCCCAACATTGGTGTCAGCGGAGGTAATAATAACCCCCAACATTGGTGTCAGCGGAGGTAATAATAACCCCCAACATTGGTGTCAGTGGAGGGAATAATAACCCCCAACATTGATGTCAGTGGAGGTAATAATAACCCCCAACATTGGTGTCAGCGGAGGTAATAATAACCCCCAACATTGGTGTCAGTGGACACAATAATAACCCCCAACATTGGTGTCAGTGGACACAATAATAACCCCCAGCATTGGTGTCAGTGGAGGTAATAATAACCCCCAACATTGGTGTCAGTGGAGGTAATAATAACCCCCAACATTGGTGTCAGCGGAGGTAATAATAACCCCCAACATTGGTGTCAGCGGAGGTAATAATAACCCCCAACATTGGTGTCAGTGGAGGGAATAATAACCCCCAACATTGATGTCAGTGGAGGTAATAATAACCCCCAACATTGGTGTCAGCGGAGGTAATAATAACCCCCAACATTGGTGTCAGTGGACACAATAATAACCCCCAACATTGATGTCAGTGGAGGTAATAATAACCCCCAGCATTGGTGTCAGCGGAGGTAATAATAACCCCCAACATTGGTGTCAGCGGAGGTAATAATAACCCCCAACATTGGTGTCAGTGGAGGGAATAATAACCCCCAACATTGATGTCAGTGGAGGTAATAATAACCCCCAACATTGGTGTCAGTGGACACAATAATAACCCCCAGCATTGGTGTCAGTGGACACAATAATAACCCCCAACATTGGTGTCAGTGGACACAATAATAACCCCCAACATTGGTGTCAGTGGAGGGAATAATAACCCCCAACATTGGTGTCAGTGGAGGGAATAATAACCCCCAACATTGGTGTCAGTGGAGGGAATAATAACCCCCAACATTGGTGTCAGTGGAAGGAATAATAACCCCCAACATTGGTGTCAGTGGACACAATAATAACCCCCAACATTGATGTCAGTGGAGGTAATAATAACCCCCAACATTGGTGTCAGTGGAGGTAATAATAACCCCCAACATTGGTGTCAGTGGAGGTAATAATAACCCCCAGCATTGGTGTCAGTGGACACAATAATAACCCCCAACATTGGTGTCAGTGGAGGTAATAATAACCCCCAACATTGGTGTCAGTGGAGGTAATAATAACCCCCAGCATTGGTGTCAGTGGACACAATAATAACCCCCAGCATTGGTGTCAGTGGAGGTAATAATAACCCCCAACATTGGTGTCAGTGGAGGTAATAATAACCCCCAGCATTGGTGTCAGTGGACACAATAATAACCCCCAACATTGGTGTCAGTGGAGGTAATAATAACCCCCAACATTGGTGTCAGCGGAGGTAATAATAACCCCCAACATTGGTGTCAGCGGAGGTAATAATAACCCCCAACATTGATGTCAGTGGAGGTAATAATAACCCCCAACATTGGTGTCAGCGGAGGTAATAATAACCCCCAACATTGGTGTCAGTGGACACAATAATAACCCCCAGCATTGGTGTCAGTGGAGGTAATAATAACCCCCAACATTGATGTCAGTGGAGGTAATAATAACCCCCAGCATTGGTGTCAGTGGACACAATAATAACCCCCAACATTGGTGTCAGCGGAGGTAATAATAACCCCCAGCATTGGTGTCAGTGGAGGTAATAATAACCCCCAACATTGGTGTCAGCGGAGGTAATAATAACCCCCAACATTGGTGTCAGCGGAGGTAATAATAACCCCCAACATTGGTGTCAGTGGAGGTAATAATAACCCCCAGCATTGGTGTCAGTGGAGGTAATAATAACCCCCAACATTGGTGTCAGCGGAGGTAATAATAACCCCCAACATTGGTGTCAGTGGAGGGAATAATAACCCCCAACATTGGTGTCAGTGGAGGGAATAATAACCCCCAACATTGGTGTCAGCGGAGGGAATAATAACCCCCAACATTGGTGTCAGTGGAGGTAATAATAACCCCCAACATTGGTGTCAGTGGAGTAATAATAACCCCCAACATTGGTGTCAGTGGAGGGAATAATAACCCCCAACATTGGTGTCAGCGGAGGGAATAATAACCCCCAACATTGATGTCAGTGGAGGTAATAATAACCCCCAGCATTGGTGTCAGTGGACACAATAATAACCCCCAACATTGGTGTCAGCGGAGGTAATAATAACCCCCAACATTGGTGTCAGCGGAGGGAATAATAACCTCCAACATTGATGTCAGTGGAGGTAATAATAACCCCCAACATTGGTGTCAGTGGAGGGAATAATAACCCCCAACATTGATGTCAGTGGAGGGAATAATAACCCCCAACATTGGTGTCAGTGGACACAATAATAACCCCCAATATTGGTGTCAGTGGAGGGAATAATAACCCCCAACATTGGTGTCAGTGGAGGGAATAATAACCCCCAACATTGGTGTCAGTGGAGGGAATAATAACCCCCAACATTGGTGTCAGCGGAGGGAATAATAACCCCCAACATTGGTGTCAGCGGAGGGAATAATAACCCCCAACATTGGTGTCAGTGGAGGTAATAATAACCCCCAACATTGGTGTCAGTGGAGGGAATAATAACCCCCAACATTGGTGTCAGTGGATGTAATAATAACCCCCAACATTGGTGTCAGTGGAGGTAATAATAACCCCCAACATTGGTGTCAGTGGAGGGAATAATAACCCCCAACATTGGTGTTTTACACCCGGATGGAGTGGGGGGGGCTCATCCTCTGACATAACGTAGTTGCTCTGTACTGCCCCCCATAGACGATGATTGGGAGATGCGGCTGCACACGGTTATGCGTTGGGGGTTGGGCAGACGGTCAGGGATTGGATCGCACCCCCTGATTGCTGTCTATGGGGGGCAGTACAGAGCGGGGGATTGTGTATAGGGACCCCACAGAACCGGTCCTCACCCCCTCCCCCCCGGGGTCAGCGGCCATTTCTTCCCCACTTTGCAGTGATAGAGAATCAGAAACTTCAAATTTTCTGCATTATTTCCAGTGAAGCCAAACTGGAGATTTTACCCCCCAGTCTCCGGGCCCCATGAATGCTGGAAGGATTTCTTCTATTAATAATCGCAGAACAGGAGCCAGTTAAACAGGCGGCACTCACCTCTCTCCCCCTCCCCCACTTCCTGCGGCCATTGACAGTGTAATCAGTGTGTGAGGCGGGAGGAGGGAGACCACCCAGCGAGTTGGGAACACAGGAGGAGAGGGGCGCTAATTCTTCACTTCTCTATATAGATACGTCCTTCATTATCGCAGCTTCCATCCTCGTTACCTGGGTGCAGGGTGGGTGGCCGGACCCCCCGGGGACTGGCAGAGGGGTGCTCCACGGGGGGGGGGGGGGACAATTGGGGGGTTCAGGGGTCCCCCCCTCCCCCGCACAGTGTCAGGCGCTGTCACTCTCCGAGCCGGCGACCACATCCGCCATGATTCAACGACTACAAAACGCAGCCCCCCCCATTTATAGAATAGACGCATTGAGTGAAACGTTCGATGAGAACGTCGATCCAATAAATGAGCTCTGCGGTGAAAACGGCGCTCAGAACCGACATCATCGCCCCGTTCACATCTCTGCAGATTCAGATGGATACTTTGCAGTGCGTTTTGCGATTTTGATGCAACTTTACACTCTGTGGCCCTCGAGTCGCATTGAAGTGGCACCACGGAAACAGAACGATCGTATTTTCCTATCAGGACCTCTTCACGCCACGTGCATGCGCTTTTCTTCTGCATCAAAAAAAAAAAGTCCATTACATGTTTTCTGATGACATCGTTCACACCGGTGCCGTCATTTCCAGAAGAAAATGTAATTCACGCTGCGTTTTTCCTGCACCGGATCAAAAAAGCACCAGAACCGGGGGAAGGGTTAATAAGGTGCGTCTGAAATCGCCCTTTATGAGCCTCTCCTCCTTCCAAACACTCCCTTCCAAACACTCCCTTCCCATTGGCTGAAATAAAGGCACAACGATTAAAATGCTCTAAAAAACGAGCAAAAAAACTCGAAAGAAGACGCTGAAGTGCGAATGTAGAGGCGTGGAAAAGATGGCGCCCGAGAAAACGGGATTCTAATATTTGTATCAGATCTGGACAGAAAAATGATCTTTATTCCATTTATTATAAAACAGTAAAAATGTACAAAAAAAAAAATCGGGGCTCATTCACATCGCCGCGTCCAGAGAATACAAAGTTACATAGTGAGATAGAGAGGGGGCGTGGCTACAATCGTCCCCACCCCCGTACATTGTGTAGGTACTTCTATAGCGCTCCACATATACATCACACAGCAAACTGACCGATCGACCCTCGAGGAGCCCCACAATCCAAGGGCCCCAATTCACATCCATATACAGCCAAGCCAATGAATCTACCAGCAGGTCTTCGTAGTGTGGGAGGAACCCGGAGAACCCGACACCGACACAGGGAGAACATGCAGACTCCATGCAGATGGTGTCGTGGTTGGGATTTGAACCAGCGACCCTTCTTACTGCTAGGCGAGAGTGCTGCCCACTACACCACTGTGCTATCCACTACACCACTGTGCCCCCCGCTACACCACTGTGCCCCCCGCTACACCACTGTGCTGCCCACTACACCACTGTGCCGCCCACTACACCACTGTGCTATCCGCTACACCACTGTGCCCCCCGCTACACCACTGTGCCGCCCACTACACCACTGTGCCGCCCACTACACCACTGTGCCGCCCACTACACCACTGTGCTATCCACTACACCACTGTGCCCCCCGCTACACCACTGTGCCCCCCGCTACACCACTGTGCTGCCCACTACACCACTGTGCCGCCCACTACACCACTGTGCCGCCCACTACACCACTGTGCCGCCCCACTACACCGCCCACTACACCACTGTGCCGCCCACTACACCACTGTGCCGCCCACTACACCACCCACTACACCACTGTGCCGCCCACTACACCACCGACTACACCACTGTGCCGCCCACTACACCACCCACTACACCACTGTGCCGCCCATTACACCACCCACTCCACCACTGTGCCGCCCGCTACACCACTGTGTGGAGGCGGCACCCACAGCTCACACAGTGTACCACAGACAGCGGACCGCACACAGCGTACAGCACACAGCAGACCGCACACAGCAGACCGCACACAGCGTACAGCACACAGCAGACCACACACAGTGGACCGCACACAGCGTACAGAACACAGCAGACCGCACACAGCGTACAGCACACAGCGTACAGCACACAGTGTACAGCACACAGTGTACAGCACACAGCAGACCACACACAGTGGACCGCACACAGCGTACAGCACACAGCAGACCGCACACAGCGTACAGCACACAGTGTACAGCACACAGCAGACCGCACACAGTGTACAGCACACAGCAGACCGCACACAGCGTACAGCACACAGCAGACCGCACACAGCGTACAGCACACAGCAGACAGCACACAGTGTACAGCACACAGCAGACCGCACACAGTGTACAGCACACAGCAGACCGCACACAGCAGACCGCACACAGCGTACAGCACACAGCAGACCGCACACAGCGTACAGCACACAGCAGACCGCACACAGCGTACAGCACACAGCAGACCGCACACAGCGTACAGCACACAGCAGACCGCACACAGCGTACAGCACACAGCAGACCGCACACAGCGTACAGCACACAGCAGACCGCACACAGCAGACCGCACACAGCGTACAGCACACAGCAGACCGCACACAGCGTACAGCACACAGCAGACCGCACATAGTGTACAGCACACAGCAGACCGCACACAGCGTACAGCACACAGCAGACCGCACACAGTGTACAGCACACAGCAGACCGCACACAGTGTACAGCACACAGCAGACCGCACACAGCAGACCGCACATAGCGTACAGCACACAGCAGACCGCACACAGCGTACAGCACACAGCAGACCGCACACAGTGTACAGCACACAGCAGACTGCGGCGACACCTGCTGCATGTTCTGCGTTTTGTTGGGATTCTGGAGTCGCAGGTAGAATTGCGCAGTTCTGCCCAGGATTTTACACGCTTATCTGTGAATGAGCCAGAAACATGTGATCCAATGTCTGTGTGACGTATTCACCAATGTGGGGGACTCCTCCCCTCCCCCATCCTACATATCATACTTCCCATAATTCATTTCTGGTCCAGAACATTCTCTGTATTCATTCAGCCAATCATGGAGGAGGAATTGATGAGACAAGTCTACGCGTTTCTTGGACCAGCAGTCTACTTCCTCAGGAGGAAACAAAGTAACAAAATCCTAGAGTGACATTTGTCTCTTCTGTATCCATTCCAAGCACCCAATCAGCAAAGCCCAACAGAAAAGGGGCGTGGATTACAGATACATCACGAGGTCTATTTATAAACAAATTACCATTGGAAGATAGAAATAATCCTCCGGTGATCAGCAGCTCCATCTAGTGTCCAGAAAACTCCTCAATAGGGGAATATAGTGCGATGTGACCACTAGATGGAGCTGCTGATCACAGGAAACAAACATGGCGGACACAATATGGAGGTTATTCATGACAAATGCTTGAGACATTCCCAAATGTTTTTTTATATTGGAGGTGAGTTCTTTTGTAGGATGGACCCCCCAGCGCGTTGCGTCATGCGTTCTTGTGCGGCACATTCAATTTCACAATACAGAGAATCGCACTGTTTTAGTATTTTTTCCAATGCAGCACTTGTGTAATTCGCGGTAGTGTGTCACCAATGCGCTGCCATGCATGTGCGTCAGATCTGCGCTGCGTTCACAATGAACGGCGATGCGCTCGACATTACTGCGATGCCATTCTTGCAGAGGCGTGTCCCCCCCCCCCACACCAGCGTGAAATACACAGAATGATGTCATCAAATCTCTGCGACTAAACCGCATCAGTTCGCAGCACCGCAGAGCATCCCGCACCAAAAGTTAGTGAACCCCCTCCTCCGACCCTCACACCTCTCGGCGTTTGTTTGGCATTTCATTCTCCAGGCCTGGCTGTCTACATCTTCCGGGGATGCCGATCGATCGGCAGTGGAAAATCAGCTTCGGCGCGGTCCGAGGTCGGCTCTTCCTGACACCCCTGATGTTTATTCCGCCCCCCGCCGGAGGACAAACCGCACTGTCACTTTACTGAGTCATTTCATTGTTCTTTTCTGAGCGCCCCTTTAATTCGATCGCTAAACCCAGAAGCAAAGATTTCTCCGATCATTTGATGTGACGGCTGCATTCATTTTCTTTTTTAGACTTTCTTCTACTTTCACCTGGTGATCCAGCCAGCAAGTCTGTTGGTTTTCAAAAGAACAAGCTGTCCTGCAGATGTAGCAGTTAGAGGGATGTGATAAACCATTTACCACTGACAGGGGTGCTTACAATCATCAGCTTTTATTGTTGATGGAAAATCTTTATCCCCAAAGGTACAAAACGGTTCCTGTAACGGATTATAAAGTGTGATCTGGAGATCGGCTTCAATGTGTTAGTGTATCTAAATCTGCTAATCCATCCAACACTCTCATCCCCCCAGACTGACAATGCTGCTGCCCCCTGTGCCCCTTCCTCCGGAGTGCGGGGGGAGGGGTGCTCTAATACAGGAGGTGAGTTACTGACCAGATCACAAGGTGACAGCAGAGAGAATAAAGTCTACAAAAGAAAAGGAATGCGGCCGCCCCATCTAATGATCGATAAGCTGTGAATACATTTCTGGTTTTGGATCACAGCGATGGATTTTTAGTGCGTTTTGAAGAAATGCTCTGCAGTCCATTCAGCAGGGTCCCCGATGGATCAATTCATTTCGGGGTATGCTCTGGAAGGGGGCGGGGACTTTTTCCCACAGATTGCGTTTTGTGTGTAACAAACTTCAATCGACCTGCAACAAGTGATGCGTTTTTTATGCGTTTTTATTGTGTTTTGCCTTTTTTTATCGGTTCATGAAGTGCAACTTCTCTGGCACTCAAGTCGCATGAAAGTAGGTCAGGAGCCTTCAGTCCGGATGGGATGTGAGCGGCTCGGTATGTGGAGCTCTCCATGGAATCTCCGGGGCGACTGCAGAGCGTCTTTGTCTGCATTTCAGGAAAAGACTGAGATGGAGAATGCAGAGCGATCCGCAGCCAGTGAGCCCAGCCTCAGGGGTCCAAGGTCACATGATAGGGTCACATGTTAGGGTCACATGTTAAGGTCACATGATAGGGTCACATGTTAAGGTCACATGATAGGGTCACATGTTAAGGTCACATATTAAGGTCACATGTTAAGGTCACATGTTAGGGTCACATGTTAGGGTCACATGTTAAGGTCACATGATAGGGTCACATGATAGGGTCACATGTTAAGGTCACATGATAGGGTCAGACCCCTTTCACACTGGGGCTGTTCCACATAGAGCACCGCTTGTTTTAGGGGCGATTTTTGGTCGCTAGCACGGAACAATTTTAACCCCCCGCTAGCAGGTGAATAAAGGGTTAAAAGCGCCCGTGTTGCGGCACTGCTGAATCGCTTTTCAGGTGCTTCAGTTGTGCTGCCCATTCATTCCAATGGACAGGGATGATGGGGGAGGGGTGAATACACGGATCCCGCACCGCCTTAAAAATGATGCTTGCAGGACTTTTTTTCCCGTCCCGCAAGAAAGAGCCATCAACCACCCCCCCCGCATGTGAAAAGTCACTGAAATGAATTGGAGGCGGTTTTAAGGCGTTAATTAGAGAATATTTCTAGCGCTAAAACGCCTGAAAACGGCCTCAGTGTGAAAGGGGTCCTTAGGGTTATATACTAGAGTCAGGGGGTGGGGGAGGGGGTTTAGGGGGTCATTTCCACTATTGTGTGTCTATAAAATAAGAATAATCTCCGGTCCGGTTTCGGAAGAGATGGGGGTTGGGAAGCTCGTAGTCGTCAATGGCAACACATACAAAATTCTGTGAACAATCCTCGGCCATCCAATCTGGAATTCAGAAACGCGTTGGGAAGGTGACATTGATAAATCGCTGTGTGAATGGAACGCTCTGAGGGTCATGCGTCTGTAATGTGCGTTTGGCGGGTGCCTTGTCATGCATCAATGTCCGCTCTCTCTGACATGCGTGCCGTATTGCAGAGCACATAAACGCACAAGAAGCACACATTGGTGCGATTTGTATTGTGACTGAATCCTTAAGGCCAATGGAAATGTTCCAACTTGCTGCAATGTCCACTTCCTGTATATTAATAATGGAGTCCGCTCACATCCATGCGTTGTGGTGAGTTTTAAAAAATACGTTTCCCTTTTTTGGGGGGCATTTTAGCGATTTGGAAGGCCCTTTAAAAGTCAACAGCAACGCATAAAAACGCACACAACATGGTTCTGATGTGTTGGCGACAGGTAATAAAAATCGTCGATCAATGGCCGCCCGCTCCAAATCCAAACATGTGAAAATTGCGCCAATGTGCATCAATAACGCATGTCAATTCACAAAGGAAATGCATAACAACGCACGTGCTTACCACTACAAAAAACGCACCTCTGCGCTCACACATACATTGTTTCCTTTGGCATTGACCCTCCCCTAACCTGGGGGGCGTGGCCTTATGCATCGGGGGCGTGGCTGAGGCCACACACGTTTACAAACATTTCTGGAGCACCGGGTCTGTCTGAGTGACGTCTTACTTTGGTATACGCACAGAAACGCACAGAAACGCACAGAAACGCACTGCCGTCTAGCAGGCTAATTCCTAATGGCACTGCCATGCATCTGCAAACGCATGTGTTCTTGTGTGTGTCAAACTGCAGGAGGCGGTGCGATTTTTAAGAAGGGTTGGAGATTTCTTTCCTGCAGGGAGGACAGTCCAATGAAATACAAGCCACAACGTGCAAAAAACGCATGGAAACACGTGAATGTCAGGTGACGCATGTATGGGGTGAACCCGACATATGACATGCCTGTGCGTTTCTATGCGTGTCGGTACAGCACGTGATTCCCAACATGCATAGGGAACCGAGCCTGCATGGCAACCCCAATCATCTGCTAGCGCATGCGTTTTCATGTGCGGCGGCACCATGCAGTTCAGCAATTTTGCGGAAGGTTCAGAGATTTTGCCGTCTGTCTGTTCCTCCCGCATAGAAATGAATAGGCTGCCCTTCACACAACGCATGGAAACGCACGCACCCCGCCGCTCCTGCATGGTCGCATTACAGCAAACCAAGACGCATGTCTCCAGCTTCCCCACATTATAAATGCGTCTCTCCATCTCTTTGTTGTCAGAGAACAACGCAGGATATTTTATTGTTTACATTTTACTGCATTGGGCGGCCCATTGAAGTCACTAGCAATGCACCAAAACGCATCGAACGAGCGGCTCAGATAATCGCCATCCACACCCAATCCTCTAAAGAACAACAAAACCTGCGTCTGTCAGGTCGCCCTTCAGTGGCTGGAAGCTTCAAAACACAGGAGGAGAAAAATTCAATTCTTCTCTATGGAGACGGATCTCATCTCCTCTACAAAACGCATGAAAAAGTCCTGGAAGTCGCATTCCGCAGATTGGAGCATTTAAAAGTGTTTTTGTTCCATAGAAATGCCTTGAAACGCTCAACTCGAGGGATTTATCCCAAATTCTTCAGCACTTATTCCACTCAAAAGCAATAATTACATGAAAATAAATCAAAACAATACATTAAAAAAAACGAACCCCCAACACTAATATTCACCCCCAACACTAATATTCACCCCTTACACTAATATTCACCCCCAACACTAATATTCACCCCCAACACTAATATTCACCCCCAACACTAATATTCACCCCTTACACTAATATTCACCCCCAACACTAATATTCACCCCCAACACTAATATTCACCCCTTACACTAATATTCACCCCCAACATTAATATTCACCCCCAACACTAATATTCACCCCTTACACTAATATTCACCCCCAACATTAATATTCACCCCCAACACTAATATTAACCCCTTACCCTAATATTAACCCCCAACACTAATATTCACTCCCAACACTAATATTCACCCCCAACACTAATATTAACCCCTAACACTAATATTCACCCCTTACATTAATATTCACCCCCAACACTAATATTAACCCCCAACACTAATATTAACCCCCAACACTAATATTCACCCCCAACACTAATATTCACCCCCAACACTAATATTCACTCCCAACACTAATATTCACCCCTTACATTAATATTCACCCCCAACACTAATATTCACCCCTTACATTAATATTCATCCCCAACCCCAATATTCACCCCCAACACTAATATTCACCCCCAACACTAATATTAACCCCTTACCCTAATATTCACCCCCAACACTAATATTCACCCCCAACCCCAATATTCACCCCCAACACTAATATTCACCCCCAACACTAATATTAACCCCCAACCCCAATATTCACCCCCAACCCCAATATTCACCCCCATCCCTAATATTCACCCCCAACACTAATATTCACCCCCAACCCCAATATTAACCCCCAACCCCAATATTCACCCCAACACTAATATTAACCCCCAACACTAATATTCACCCCCAACCAACACTAATATTAACCCCCAACCCCAATATTCACCCCCAACACTAATACTAACCCCTAACCCTAATATTGACCCCAACACTAATATTAACCCCCAACCCTAATATTAACCCCCAACCAACACTAATATTAACCCCTAACACTAATATTAACCCCTTACACTAATATTAACCCCCAACCAACACTAATATTAACCCCTTACCCTAATATTCACCCCCAACCCCAATATTCACCCCCAACACTAATATTCACCCCCAACACTAATATTAACCCCTAACACTAATATTAACCCCTTACACTAATATTAACCCCCAACCAACACTAATATTAACCCCTTACCCTAATATTAACCCCTAACACTAATATTAACCCCCAACCCCAATATTCACCCCCAACACTAATATTAACCCCTTACCCTAATATTAACCCCTAACACTAATATTAACCCCTTACACTAATATTAACCCCCAACCAACACTAATATTAACCCCTTACCCTAATATTAACCCCTAACACTAATATTAACCCCCAACCCCAATATTCACCCCCAACACTAATATTAACCCCTTACCCTAATATTAACCCCTAACACTAATATTAACCCCTTACACTAATATTAACCCCCAACCAACACTAATATTAACCCCTTACCCTAATATTAACCCCTAACACTAATATTAACCCCCAACCCCAATATTCACCCCCAACACTAATATTCACCCCCCAACACTAATATTAACCCCTTACACTAATATTAACCCCCAACCCCAATATTCACCCCCAACACTAATATTAACCCCTTACCCTAATATTAACCCCCAACCCCAATATTCACCCCCAACACTAATATTAACCCCTTACCCTAATATTAACCCCCAACACTAATATTAACCCCCAACCCCAATATTCACCCCAACACTAATATTAACCCCTAACACTAATATTAACCCCCAACCCCAATATTCACCCCCAACACTAATATTAACCCCTTACCCTAATATTAACCCCCAACCCCAATATTCACCCCCAACACTAATATTAACCCCTTACCCTAATATTAACCCCCAACACTAATATTAACCCCCAACCCCAATATTCACCCCAACACTAATATTAACCCCTAACACTAATATTAACCCCCAACCCCAATATTTGCCCCCAACACTAATATTCACCCCCAACCCTAATATTAACCCCTAATATTCACCCCCAACCCTAATATTCACCCCCAACCCTAATATTAACCCCCAACACTAATATTCACCCCCAACCCTAATATTCACCCCAACACTAATATTAACCCCCAACACTAATATTAACCCCAACCCTAATATTAACCCCTAACACTAATATTAACCCCCAACCCCAATATTCACCCCCAACACTAATATTCACCCCCAACCCTAATATTAACCCCTAATATTCACCCCCAACCCTAATATTCACCCCCAACACTAATATTCACCCCCAACCCTAATATTCACCCCCAACACTAATATTAACCCCCAACCCCAATATTAACCCCCAACCCCAATATTAACCCCCAACCCCAATATTCACCCCCAACACTAATATTAACCCCCAACACTAATATTAACCCCTTACCCTAATATTAACCCCTAACACTAATATTAACCCCCTACCCCAATATTCACCCCCAACACTAATACTAACCCCTAACCCTAATATTGACCCCAACCCTAATATTAACCCCCAACCCTAATATTAACCCCAACCAACACTAATATTAACCCCTTACCCTAATATTAACCCCTAACACTAATATTAACCCCTAACACTAATATTAACCCCTAACCCTAATATTAAACCCAACACTAATATTCACCCCCCAACCCTAATATTAACCCCCAACCAACACAATATTAACCCCTTACCCTAATATTAACCCCTAACACTAATATTAACCCCTAACCCTAATATTAAACCCAACACTAATATTCACCCCCCAACCCTAATATTAACCCCCAACCAACACAATATTAACCCCTTACCCCAATATTCACCCCCAACACTAATATTAACCCCTTACCCTAATATTAACCCCTAACACTAATATTAACCCCTAACACTAATATTAACCCCTAACCCTAATATTAACCCCCAACACTAATATTAACCCCTAATACTAATATTAACCCCCAACCAACACTAATATTAACCCCTTACCCTAATATTAACCCCTAACCCTAATAACCCCCAACACTAATATTCACCCCAACACTAATATTCACCCCAACCCTAATATTAACCCCTAACCCTAATATTAACCCCCAACACTAATATTAACCCCTAACACTAATATTCACCCCAACACTAATATTAACCCCTTACGCTAATATTAACCCCTTACCCTAATATTAACCCCCAACACTAATATTAACCCCTAATACTAATATTAACCCCTAACCCTAATATTAACCCCCAACCAACACTAATATTAACCCCTTACCCTAATATTAACCCCTAACACTAATATTAACCCCCAACCCCAATATTCACCCCCAACACTAATATTAACCCCTAACCCTAATATTAACCCCAACACTAATATTAACCCCCAACCCTAATATTAACCCTCAACCAACACTAATATTAACCCCTTACCCTAATATTAACCCCTAACACTAATATTAACCCCAAACACTAATATTAACCCCTAACCCTAATATTAACCCCAACACTAATATTCACCCCCAACCCTAATATTAACCCCCAACCAACACTAATATTAACCCCAATATTAACCCCCAACCCCAATATTCACCCCCAACACTAATATTAACCCCTTACCCTAATATTAACCCCCAACACTAATATTAACCCCTAACCCTAATATTAACCCCAACACTAATATTCACCCCCAACCCCAATATTCACCCCCAACCCTAATATTAACCCCCAACCAACACTAATATTAACCCCTTACCCTAATATTAACCCCCAACACTAATATTAACCCCTAACCCTAATATTAACCCCAACACTAATATTAACCCCCAACCCCAATATTAACCCCCAACCCCAATATTAACCCCCAACCCCAATATTCACCCCCAACACTAATATTAACCCCTAACACTAATATTAACCCCTTACCCTAATATTAACCCCCAACACTAATATTAACCCCTAACCCTAATATTAACCCCAACACTAATATTAACCCCCAACCCCAATATTAACCCCCAACCCCAATATTCACCCCCAACACTAATATTAACCCCTAACACTAATATTAACCCCTAACACTAATATTAACCCCTTACCCTAATATTAACCCCTAACACTAATATTAACCCCCAACACTAATATTCACCCCCAACACTAATATTAACCCCCAACACTAATATTAACCCCTTACCCTAACATTAACCTAACAAAATAAATAATAATAATAAATAAATGAACCCCTAACCTTTAAACTCTACCCCTTGGGCTCCGCTCACATCTCGGCTTCCCGAATCACGCGGGACGCGCTTGTAATCCTCGGCACTTCCAACAAATCGCGGTAAAAATCGCGTGATCAGAATTGCGGGTCACCAGTCGCCCAAATGAAGATTTTACTTACTATTTATTTGTTGGGCGACAATCACGGCAAAATGGTGACGCTATGGAGGTGCCATTGGAAGTGACGGCGATGGAATGTCCCGCAATTCAGCCGTGATTTGGGACGCCGAGATGTGAACAGAGACTTAACACTTTACAAGTAAAGTAATAATAATAATCAATAAATAATCAATAAATAATAAAAGTGTCTGAAAAACAGCAACAAAGTAATCAAGATCATAAAACACGTCACAAAAACGAACATTCGTTTAGACGCCGCTTGCGGTCTTATAAATATTACCAAAAAAATACAAAAACTCCGACCAGATTCTTAATCACAGCAGCAAAAACAGTGATACCAAAACAGCGGAGAAACGCCGCCGCCGCCGCCGCACCTCCAATTCACGATGGTTGGAAGAGATAAATCTCCTCAAATGTATGGAGATCAGAGAATACAGGAAATAAAAGATCAGATTTACATTTTCTGATTCTTATATTTTATTGATTTTTCTTTCCTTCTCTTTACTTTTCATTTCTGTTACTATAAATATTTAGAAGGGTATTTTTAGAGACCCTCGAATTTATTTTTCTCTTGAATTAAATAATAGATTTTGATACATAAATTCAATGATATAGAGTTATATTTGTATTTGATACGATTGTACAAATCTTATATTTTAACATCAATAAAAAAAAAACAACAAATGAGAGAAATTATATTTTTCTCTCTCTAAAAAAAAAAAAAGCTCAAAAACGCTTTAAAAATGCGTTTTCAATACATTTGAATGGGGGAGGGGCGTTCACGTTCACGTGGTTTTTTTAATGCAGAAAAGAAGCTGCCATGGCACAGAGGTGGGAGGGGCCTCCATGGGAAGGCGGAGACATACATTGTATTTGGTCCGGAGAACTGACAGTTCTTATTTCAGGTTGTCTCCGGCGATTTCTCTGCGTCACTTTCAGGGGGCGCGATGTTAGCAAACATTGCGGCGGCTTATTTTGTAACTTTGTGAGAGCGAAGCCCCCCCCCCCCATCGGTGGGAAGTAAAGAGTTTGGCCCCCCCGACTGACCGGCCACCTGCCACCCCCCCCTCCCCCGCTACACAACCCACAACAAAAAGTGTAAACAAAAGACCCCCAAAAATCTTAAAGGAGCCATTCATCGGCGGGACAAAGGACATAATACATGATTAGAAGAAGTCTTGGGTGGTACGGCATTAACCCCTTCCCAGCCTGACACGGATCCCCCCCCCCGCCCCGGTGACACACAATGGACATGGGGGGGCATTCCCTGCCAACGAAGACCGCGCGTTTAGCGAGCGTCTCTCCGATGACGGATCACACCGGCTGCATTGTCAATACCATCGCAACTGCGACTTCTATGGGTGGATCGTCTATAAAGAGATCCCACCGGGGGGCGCTGTGCCCGGACCCCCCTCCAATCACAGCTCAACGTTTGGTAAACATGCACAAAATCACACGTTTAGGAAACTCGCTAGACCCGCGTGTCACATCGATCGTAATTAAAATGTCTGCAGTGATCGCGCCATGGAGGCACTTCCTGTTCTAGGGTGACAACACTCTGTCCCTGTCTTACAATCGCTCCCCTGCGTTGTCACCCTGTATATGGAAACAACAAGTTCTCAGCACACCGACCCGGTGTCTTGTCGAGAAAGTTCCCTCGGCGGATAAGTTCTTCCCCTGTACTGCGCAGGCGCAGCGCCTGCGCAGTACCAATTACTGTCAGCCGCCGGAGATAGCCGAAGCTCAAACGCTTCAATCAGCTGTACACGGCGCCTGCGCTCTGGGTCCAGATTCCTTCCCCACCATCCAAGTGGACCTAGAGGAGGAATCTAAAAGAGCCGAGCGCAGCGAGGGGCCCGACTACAGGCGCCGTGTACACCTGATTTTCAGCTGTTCCGCTTCGGCTATCTCCTTATCCGCCGAGCGGAACTTATTCGGCAGAACACCGGATATTACACAGTGACATCATCAGAGGGCAGAGCTGTGGGAGGGGCCCGGCAAGCTCCACCCACTACAGAAAACTACAGGAGGGGGCGGAAACAAGACCAGTCACCCAGCACAAGGAGAGAGAGCAGAGCTGTGGGAGGGGCCCGACAGGCTCCACCCACTACAGAAAACTACAGGAGGGGGGCGGAGACAAGACCGGTCACCCTGCACAAGGAGAGAGAGCAGAGCTGTCGGAGGGGCCCGACAGGCTCCACCCACTACAGAAAACTACAGGAGGGGGCGGAGACAAGACCAGTCACCCAGCACAAGGAGAGAGAGCAGAGCTGTGGGAGGGGCCCGACAGGCTCCACCCACTACAGAAAACTACAGGAGGGGGGCGGAGACAAGACCGGTCACCCTGCACAAGGAGAGAGAGCAGAGCTGTCGGAGGGGCCCGACAGGCTCCACCCACTACAGAAAACTACAGGAGGGGGCGGAGACAAGACCAGTCACCCAGCACAAGGAGAGAGAGCAGAGCTGTGGGAGGGGCCCGACAGGCTCCACCCACTACAGAAAACTACAGGAGGGGGCGGAGACAAGACCGGTCACCCTGCACAAGGAGAGAGAGCAGAGCTGTGGGAGTGGCCCGACAGGCTCCACCCACTACAGAAACCTACAGGAGGGGGGCGGAGACAAGACCGGTCACCCTGCACAAGGAGAGAGAGCAGAGCTGTGGGAGTGGCCCGACAGGCTCCACCCACTACAGAAAACTACAGGAGGGGGCGGAGACAAGACCGGTCACCCTGCACAAGGAGAGAGAGCAGAGCTGTGGGAGGGGCCCGACAGGCTCCACCCACTACAGAAAACTACAGGAGGGGGGCGGAGACAAGACCGGTCACCCAGCACAAGGAGAGAGAGCAGAGCTGTGGGAGGGGCCCGACAGGCTCCACCCACTACAGAAAACTACAGGAGGGGGCGGAGACAAGAACAGTCACCCTGCACAAGGAGAGAGAGCAGAGCTGTGGGAGGGGCCCGACAGGCTCCACCCACTACAGAAACCTACAGGAGGGGGGCGGAGACAAGAACAGTCACCCAGCACAAGGAGAGAGAGCAGAGCTGTGGGAGGGGCCCGACAGGCTCCACCCACTACAGAAAACTACAGGAGGGGGCGGAGACAAAACCGGTCACCCTGCACAAGGAGAGAGAGCAGAGCTGTGGGAGGGGCCCGACAGGCTCCACCCACTACAGAAACCTACAGGAGGGGGGCGGAGACAAGACCGGTCACCCTGCACAAGGAGAGAGAGCAGAGCTGTGGGAGGGGCCCGACAGGCTCCACCCACTACAGAAACCTACAGGAGGGGGGCGGAGACAAGACCGGTCACCCTGCACAAGGAGAGAGAGCAGAGCTGTGGGAGGGGCCCGACAGGCTCCACCCACTACAGAAACCTACAGGAGGGGGGCGGAGACAAGACCGGTCACCCTGCACAAGGAGAGAGAGCAGAGCTGTGGGAGGGGCCCGACAGGCTCCACCCACTACAGAAAACTACAGGAGGGGGCGGAGACAAGACCGGTCACCCTGCACAAGGAGAGAGAGCAGAGCTGTGGGAGGGGCCCGACAGGCTCCACCCACTACAGAAAACTACAGGAGGGGGCGGAGACAAGACCGGTCACCCTGCACAAAGAGAGCAGAGCTGTGGGAGGGGCCCGACAGGCTCCACCCACTGCAGAAACCTACAGGAGGGGGGCGGAGACAAGACCGGTCACCCTGCACAAGGAGAGAGAGCAGAGCTGTGGGAGGGGCCCGACAGGCTCCACCCACTACAGAAAACTACAGGAGGGGGCGGAGACAAGACCGGTCACCCTGCACAAGGAGAGAGAGCAGAGCTGTGGGAGGGGCCCGACAGGCTCCACCCACTACAGAAACCTACAGGAGGGGGGCGGAGACAAGACCGGTCACCCTGCACAAGGAGAGAGAGCAGAGCTGTGGGAGTGGCCCGACAGGCTCCACCCACTACAGAAAACTACAGGAGGGGGCGGAGACAAGACCGGTCACCCTGCACAAGGAGAGAGAGCAGAGCTGTGGGAGGGGCCCGACAGGCTCCACCCACTACAGAAACCTACAGGAGGGGGGCGGAGACAAGACCGGTCACCCAGCACAAGGAGAGAGAGCAGAGCTGTGGGAGGGGCCCGACAGGCTCCACCCACTACAGAAACCTACAGGAGGGGGCGGAGACAAGACCGGTCACCCTGCACAAAGAGAGCAGAGCTGTGGGAGGGGCCCGACAGGCTCCACCCACTACAGAAACCTACAGGAGGGGGGCGGAGACAAGACCGGTCACCCAGCACAAGGAGAGAGAGCAGAGCTGTGGGAGGGGCCCGACAGGCTCCACCCACTACAGAAAACTACAGGAGGGGGCGGAGACAAGACCGGTCACCCTGCACAAGGAGAGAGAGCAGAGCTGTGGGAGGGGCCCGACAGGCTCCACCCACTACAGAAACCTACAGGAGGGGGGCGGAGACAAGACCGGTCACCCAGCACAAGGAGAGAGAGCAGAGCTGTGGGAGGGGCCCGACAGGCTCCACCCACTACAGAAAACTACAGGAGGGGGCGGAGACAAGACCGGTCACCCTGCACAAGGAGAGAGAGCAGAGCTGTGGGAGGGGCCCGACAGGCTCCACCCACTACAGAAAACTACAGGAGGGGGCGGAGACAAAACCGGTCACCCTGCACAAGGAGAGAGAGCAGAGCTGTGGGAGGGGCCCGACAGGCTCCACCCACTACAGAAACCTACAGGAGGGGGGCGGAGACAAGACCGGTCACCCTGCACAAGGAGAGAGAGCAGAGCTGTGGGAGGGGCCCGACAGGCTCCACCCACTACAGAAACCTACAGGAGGGGGGCGGAGACAAGACCGGTCACCCTGCACAAGGAGAGAGAGCAGAGCTGTGGGAGGGGCCCGACAGGCTCCACCCACTACAGAAACCTACAGGAGGGGGGCGGAGACAAGACCGGTCACCCTGCACAAGGAGAGAGAGCAGAGCTGTGGGAGGGGCCCGACAGGCTCCACCCACTACAGAAAACTACAGGAGGGGGCGGAGACAAGACCGGTCACCCTGCACAAGGAGAGAGAGCAGAGCTGTGGGAGGGGCCCGACAGGCTCCACCCACTACAGAAAACTACAGGAGGGGGCGGAGACAAGACCGGTCACCCTGCACAAAGAGAGCAGAGCTGTGGGAGGGGCCCGACAGGCTCCACCCACTGCAGAAACCTACAGGAGGGGGGCGGAGACAAGACCGGTCACCCTGCACAAGGAGAGAGAGCAGAGCTGTGGGAGGGGCCCGACAGGCTCCACCCACTACAGAAAACTACAGGAGGGGGCGGAGACAAGACCGGTCACCCTGCACAAGGAGAGAGAGCAGAGCTGTGGGAGGGGCCCGACAGGCTCCACCCACTACAGAAACCTACAGGAGGGGGGCGGAGACAAGACCGGTCACCCTGCACAAGGAGAGAGAGCAGAGCTGTGGGAGTGGCCCGACAGGCTCCACCCACTACAGAAAACTACAGGAGGGGGCGGAGACAAGACCGGTCACCCTGCACAAGGAGAGAGAGCAGAGCTGTGGGAGGGGCCCGACAGGCTCCACCCACTACAGAAACCTACAGGAGGGGGGCGGAGACAAGACCGGTCACCCAGCACAAGGAGAGAGAGCAGAGCTGTGGGAGGGGCCCGACAGGCTCCACCCACTACAGAAACCTACAGGAGGGGGCGGAGACAAGACCGGTCACCCTGCACAAAGAGAGCAGAGCTGTGGGAGGGGCCCGACAGGCTCCACCCACTACAGAAACCTACAGGAGGGGGGCGGAGACAAGACCGGTCACCCAGCACAAGGAGAGAGAGCAGAGCTGTGGGAGGGGCCCGACAGGCTCCACCCACTACAGAAAACTACAGGAGGGGGCGGAGACAAGACCGGTCACCCTGCACAAGGAGAGAGAGCAGAGCTGTGGGAGGGGCCCGACAGGCTCCACCCACTACAGAAACCTACAGGAGGGGGGCGGAGACAAGACCGGTCACCCAGCACAAGGAGAGAGAGCAGAGCTGTGGGAGGGGCCCGACAGGCTCCACCCACTACAGAAAACTACAGGAGGGGGCGGAGACAAGACCGGTCACCCTGCACAAGGAGAGAGAGCAGAGCTGTGGGAGGGGCCCGACAGGCTCCACCCACTACAGAAAACTACAGGAGGGGGCGGAGACAAGACCAGTCACCCAGCACAAGGAGAGAGAGCAGAGCTGTGGGAGGGGCCCGACAGGCTCCACCCACTACAGAAACCTACAGGAGGGGGCGGAGACAAGACCGGTCACCCTGCACAAGGAGAGAGAGCAGAGCTGTGGGAGGGGCCCGACAGGCTCCACCCACTACAGAAACCTACAGGAGGGGGGCGGAGACAAGACCGGTCACCCTGCACAAGGAGAGAGAGTAGAGCTGTGGGAGGGCCCGACAGGCTCCACCCACTACAGAAACCTACAGGAGGGGGCGGAGACAAGACCGGTCACCCTGCACAAGGAGAGAGAGCAGAGCTGTGGGAGGGGCCCGACAGGCTCCACCCACTACAGAAACCTACAGGAGGGGGGCGGAGACAAGACCGGTCACCCAGCACAAGGAGAGAGAGCAGAGCTGTGGGAGGGGCCCGACAGGCTCCACCCACTACAGAAAACTACAGGAGGGGGCGGAGACAAGACCGGTCACCCTGCACAAGGAGAGAGAGCAGAGCTGTGGGAGGGGCCCGACAGGCTCCACCCACTACAGAAAACTACAGGAGGGGGCGGAGACAAGACCAGTCACCCAGCACAAGGAGAGAGAGCAGAGCTGTGGGAGGGGCCCGACAGGCTCCACCCACTACAGAAACCTACAGGAGGGGGCGGAGACAAGACCGGTCACCCTGCACAAGGAGAGAGAGCAGAGCTGTGGGAGGGGCCCGACAGGCTCCACCCACTACAGAAACCTACAGGAGGGGGGCGGAGACAAGACCGGTCACCCTGCACAAGGAGAGAGAGTAGAGCTGTGGGAGGGCCCGACAGGCTCCACCCACTACAGAAACCTACAGGAGGGGGCGGAGACAAGACCGGTCACCCTGCACAAGGAGAGAGAGCAGAGCTGTGGGAGGGGCCCGACAGGCTCCACCCACTACAGAAACCTACAGGAGGGGGGCGGAGACAAGACCGGTCACCCTGCACAAGGAGAGAGAGCAGAGCTGTGGGAGGGGCCCGACAGGCTCCACCCACTACAGAAACCTACAGGAGGGGGGCGGAGACAAGACCGGTCACCCTGCACAAGGAGAGAGAGCAGAGCTGTGGGAGGGGCCCGACAGGCTCCACCCACTACAGAAAACTACAGGAGGGGGCGGAGACAAGACCGGTCACCCTGCACAAGGAGAGAGAGCAGAGCTGTGGGAGGGGCCCGACAGGCTCCACCCACTACAGAAAACTACAGGAGGGGGCGGAGACAAGACCGGTCACCCTGCACAAGGAGAGAGAGCAGAGCTGTGGGAGGGGCCCGACAGGCTCCACCCACTACAGAAAACTACAGGAGGGGGCGGAGACAAGACCGGTCACCCTGCACAAAGAGAGCAGAGCTGTGGGAGGGGGCTTATTTGCAAAAAAAATTAGTTTGTTTTACAAAAAAATAATACCCCCCACCCCCCCCCAGAGGTGATTAAATACCACCAATAGAAAGCTCTCACTCCAAAGACATGCTGATAGGTTAATTGGATCCTCTCTAAATTGTCCCCAGTATAGGTATGAATGTGAGTTGGGACATTAGATTGGAAGCTCCTTGAGGGTAGGGACTGATGTGAATGTACAATGTATATGTAAAGCGCTGCGTAAATTGACGGCATTATATAAGTACCTGAAATAAATAAATAAATAAATAAATAAGCTCTACCTGTTTTTAAAAAATATATAGGGGAGGTGTTCTATAGTCCCATACTAAGGTGGCAGCACTGTTCCTCCATAGATAGTGAGTTGTTGTCACTCTGGGACAAGAAGGCTGTTAGGAATGTAGAATACCTCTGTCTATGTTATGGGGATGAGGACAGGGGGAGGTGTTCTGTAGTTCTGTCCTAGGGTGACAACACTGCTCCTCCAGGGATATAGTACAGTAGATGTGTGTTGTCCCCCTAGGAGTGCAGAATACCTCCATCTATGTTATTGGAAAGAGGGGTGGTGGAGGTGTTCTGTAGTGCTGCCATAGGGTGGCAATGCTACTCCTCCATAGATACAGCACAGTGATAGATTGTTGTCACTCTGGGACAGGACGTGTGTTAGGAGTGTAGAATACCTCTATCTATGTTATGGGGATGAAGAAAGGGGGAGGTGTTCTGTAGTCCTGTCCTCGGGTGACAACAAAGGGATACATTATGGGGACTCTAGGACAGGAAGTGAGTTACTGGTAGGAAAAAATCCTGAAAGTAGGAAAACCAAGACGCCCCCCCCTCCCCCCTCTAAGATCAGAGAAGATACAAAGGGGATGTGGAATCCGGTGCCGCTGTGCAGAGCAACCAATCAGCTTCCAGATTCTGTATTCTCCTGTGTTCATAAATCTCCCCCCGATGTGTGACGATCGATGTGTGACGATCGATGTGTGAAGATCGATGTGTGAAGATCGATGTGTGACGATCGATGTGTGAAGATCGATGTGTGAAGATCGATGTGTGACGATCGATGTGTGAAGATCGATGTGTGACGATCGATGTGTGAAGATCGATGTGTGAAGATCGATGTGTGACGATCGATGTGTGAAGATCGATGTGTGACGATCGATGTTCGACGATCGATGTGCGACGATCGATGTTCGAAGATCGATGTGCGACGATCGATGTGTGAAGATCGATGTGTGACGATCGATGTGTGACGATCGATGTGTGAAGATCGATGTGTGACGATCGATGTGTGAAGATCGATGTGTGAAGATCGATGTACGACGATCGATGTGCGACGATCGATGTGCGACGATCGATGTGTGAAGATCGATGTGCGACGATCGATGTGCGATGATCGATGTGCGACGATCGATGTGCGACGATCGATGTGTGAAGATCGATGTGTGACGATCGATGTGTGACGATCGATGTGTGACGATCGATGTGTGACGATCGATGTGCGACGATCGATGTGCGAAGATCGATGTGCGACGATCGATGTGTGAAGATCGATGTGTGACGATCGATGTCTGACGATCGATGTGTGACGATCGATGTGTGAAGATCGATGTGTGAAGATCGATGTGTGACGATCGATGTCTGACGATCGATGTGCGACGATCGATGTGCGAAGATCGATGTGCGACGATCGATGTGTGACGATCGATGTGTGACGATCGATGTGTGACGATCGATGTGTGACGATCGATGTCTGACGATCGATGTGTGACGATCGATGTGTGAAGATCGATGTGTGACGATCGATGTCTGACGATCGATGTGTGACGATCGATGTGTGAAGATCGATGTGTGACGATCGATGTGTGAAGATCGATGTCTGACGATCGATGTCTGACGATCGATGTGTGACGATCGATGTGTGACGATCGATGTGTGAAGATCGATGTGTGACGATCGATGTGTGACGATCGATGTGTGACGATCGATGTGCGACGATCGATGTGCGACGATCGATGTGCGACGATCGATGTGCGAAGATCGATGTGTGACGATCGATGTGTGAAGATCGATGTGTGACGATCGATGTGTGACGATCGATGTGTGAAGATCGATGTGTGACGATCGATGTGTGAAGATCGATGTGTGACGATCGATGTGTGAAGATCGATGTGTGACGATCGATGTGTGACGATCGATGTGTGAAGATCGATGTGTGACGATCGATGTGTGACGATCGATGTGTGAAGATCGATGTGTGACGATCGATGTGTGAAGATCGATGTGTGACGATCGATGTGTGAAGATCGATGTGTGACGATCGATGTGTGAAGATCGATGTGTGACGATCGATGTGTGACGATCGATGTGCGACGATCGATGTGCGAAGATCGATGTGCGACGATCGATGTGCGACGATCGATGTGCGAAGATCGATGTCTGACGATCGATGTCTGACGATCGATGTGTGAAGATCGATGTGTGACGATCGATGTGTGAAGATCGATGTGTGACGATCGATGTGTGAAGATCGATGTGTGACGATCGATGTCTGACGATCGATGTGTGACGATCGATGTGTGACGATCGATGTGTGAAGATCGATGTGTGACGATCGATGTGTGAAGATCGATGTGTGACGATCGATGTGCGACGATCGATGTGCGACGATCGATGTGCGACGATCGATGTGCGAAGATCGATGTGCGACGATCGATGTGTGAAGATCGATGTGTGACGATCGATGTGTGACGATCGATGTGTGAAGATCGATGTGTGACGATCGATGTGTGAAGATCGATGTGTGACGATCGATGTGTGAAGATCGATGTGTGACGATCGATGTGTGACGATCGATGTGTGACGATCGATGTGTGAAGATCGATGTGTGACGATCGATGTGTGACGATCGATGTGTGACGATCGATGTGTGAAGATCGATGTGTGACGATCGATGTGTGAAGATCGATGTGTGACGATCGATGTCTGACAATCGATGTGTGACAATCGATGTGTGACGATCGATGTGTGAAGATCGATGTGTGACGATCGATGTGTGAAGATCGATGTGTGAAGATCGATGTGTGACGATCGATGTGTGACGATCGAAGTGTGACGATCGATGTGTGAAGATCGATGTGTGACGATCGATGTTTTCCTTCCACTGATGAGAATGGAGATTTCCGTCTTATTCCTCCACACCGGGCGCCTCCCATCAGACGGTTCTCTTCTCTCTCCTCTCTTCCAGTTTATGAGATGATGTCACGTCCCGAATTATTATCATTCGATGCGATTCCAAATCCCGACCGAGACGATCCTCATCAGATCTGTATATGGGGGTCCTCCATTGTCAGGATTGGGATGTGAATTGTTACATTGTACATCAACCCGGAATATAACGATCGACTGCGAGGAGTCTGACATCCGATCGTCCCGTATAGGAGATGTACGTGTGTGGCCGGGACAATCCCTCTCTATAGATTTATATATATATACAGAGCTCAGTATAAATGCTGTATATTGGGGTGTCCTCATTTATACTGAGCTCTATATATTGGGGTGTCCTCATTTATACTGAGCACTGTATATTGGGGTGTCCTCATTTATGCTGAGCGCTGTATATTGGGGTGAAATCATTTATACTGAGCTCTATATATTGGGGTGTCCTCATTTATACTGAGCGCTGTATATTGGGGTGTCCTCATTTATACTGAGCGCTGTATATTGGGGTGTCCTCATTTATGCTGAGCGCTGTATATTGGGGTGTCCTCATTTATACTGAGCTCTGTATATTGGGGTGTCCTCATTTATACTGAGCTCTGTATATTGGGGTGTCCTCATTTATACTGAGCTCTATATATTGGGGTGTCCTCATTTATACTGAGCTCTGTATATTGGGGTGTACTCATTTATACTGAGCTCTGTATATTGGGGTGTCCTCATTTATACTGAGTACTGTATATTGGGGTGTCCTCATTTATACTGAGTGCTGTATATTGGGGTGTCCTCATTTATACTGAGCTCTGTATATTGGGGTGTCCTCATTTATACTGAGTGCTGTATATTGGGGTGTCCTCATTTATACTGAGTGCTGTATATTGGGGTGTACTCATTTATACTGAGCTCTGTATATTGGGGTGTCCTCATTTTATACTGAGCGCTGTATATTGGGGTGTCCTCATTTATACTGAGTGCTGTATATTGGGGTGTCCTCATTTATACTGAGCTCTGTATATTGGGGTGTCCTCATTTATACTGAGCTCTATATATTGGGGTGTCCTCATTTATACTGAGCTCTGTATATTGGGGTGTCCTCATTTTATACTGAGCGCTGTATATTGGGGTGTCCTCATTTATACTGAGCTCTGTATATTGGGGTGTCCTCATTTATACTGAGTGCTGTATATTGGGGTGTACTCATTTATACTGAGCTCTGTATATTGGGGTGTCCTCATTTTATACTGAGCGCTGTATATTGGGGTGTCCTCATTTATACTGAGCTCTGTATATTGGGGTGTACTCATTTATACTGAGTACTGTATATTGGGGTGTCCTCATTTATACTGAGTGCTGTATATTGGGGTGTCCTCATTTATACTGAGCACTGTATATTGGGGTGTCCTCATTTATACTGAGCGCTGTATATTGGGGTGTCCTCCTTTATACCGAGCTCTGTATATTGGGGTGTCCTCATTTATACTGAGCTCTATATATTGGGGTGTCCTCATTTATACTGAGCTCTGTATATTGGGGTGTCCTCATTTATATTGAGCGCTGTATATTGGGGTGTCCTCATTTATACTGAGCTCTATATATTGGGGTGTCCTCATTTATACTGAGCTCTGTATATTGGGGTGTCCTCATTTATATTGAGCTCTGTATATTGGGGTGTCCTCATTTATATTGAGCTCTGTATATTGGGGTGTCCTCATTTATACTGAGCTCTGTATATTGGGGTGTCCTCATTTATACTGAGCTCTATATATTGGGGTGTCCTCATTTATACTGAGCTCTATATATTGGGGTGTCCTCATTTATACTGAGCTCTGTATATTGGGGTGTCCTCATTTATACTGAGCTCTATATATTGGGGTGTCCTCATTTATACTGAGCTCTGTATATTGGGGTGTCCTCATTTATACTGAGCTCTGTATATTGGGGTGACCTCATTTATACTGAGCACTGTATATTGGGGTGTCCTCATTTATACTGAGTGCTGTATATTGGGGTGTCCTCATTTATACTGAGCTCTATATATTGGGGTGTCCTCATTTATACTGAGCTCTGTATATTGGGGTGTCCTCATTTATACTGAGCTCTATATATTGGGGTGTCCTCATTTATACTGAGCTCTGTATATTGGGGTGTCCTCATTTATACTGAGCTCTATATATTGGGGTGTCCTCATTTATACTGAGCTCTGTATATTGGGGTGACCTCATTTATACTGAGTGCTGTATATTGGGGTGTACTCATTTATACTGAGTACTGTATATTGGGGTGTCCTCATTTATACTGAGTGCTGTATATTGGGGTGTCCTCATTTATACTGAGTGCTGTATATTGGGGTGTACTCATTTATACTGAGTACTGTATATTGGGGTGTCCTCATTTATACTGAGCACTGTATATTGGGGTGTCCTCATTTATACTGAGCTCTGTATATTGGGGTGTACTCATTTATACTGAGTGCTGTATATTGGGGTGTCCTCATTTATACTGAGCTCTGTATATTGGGGTGTCCTCATTTATACTGAGCTCTGTATATTGGGGTGTCCTCATTTATACTGAGCGCTGTATATTGGGGTGACCTCATTTATACTGAGCGCTGTATATTGGGGTGTCCTCATTTATACTGAGTGCTGTATATTGGGGTGTCCTCATTTATACTGAGCACTGTATATTGGGGTGTCCTCATTTATACTGAGTGCTGTATATTGGGGTGTCCTCATTTATACTGAGCGCTGTATATTGGGGTGTCCTCATTTATACTGAGCGCTGTATATTGGGGTGTCCTCATTTATACTGAGTGCTGTATATTGGGGTGTCCTCATTTATACTGAGCTCTATATATTGGGGTGTCCTCATTTATACTGAGCTCTGTATATTGGGGTGTCCTCATTTATACTGAGCGCTGTATATTGGGGTGTCCTCATTTATACTGAGCGCTGTATATTGGGGTGTCCTCATTTATACTGAGTGCTGTATATTGGGGTGTCCTCATTTATACTGAGCTCTATATATTGGGGTGTCCTCATTTATACTGAGCACTGTATATTGGGGTGTCCTCATTTATACTGAGTGCTGTATATTGGGGTGTCCTCATTTATACTGAGCTCTATATATTGGGGTGTCCTCATTTATACTGAGCTCTGTATATTGGGGTGTCCTCATTTATACTGAGCTCTGTATATTGGGGTGAAATCATTTATACTGAGCTCTATATATTGGGGTGTCCTCATTTATACTGAGTGCTGTATATTGGGGTGTCCTCATTTATACTGAGTGCTGTATATTGGGGTGTCCTCATTTATACTGAGCACTGTATATTGGGGTGTCCTCATTTTATACTGAGCTCTGTATATTGGGGTGAAATCATTTATACTGAGCTCTGTATATTGGGGTGAAATCATTTATACTGAGCTCTATATATTGGGGTGTCCTCATTTATACTGAGTGCTGTATATTGGGGTGTCCTCATTTATACTGAGTGCTGTATATTGGGGTGTCCTCATTTATACTGAGCACTGTATATTGGGGTGTCCTCATTTTATACTGAGCTCTGTATATTGGGGTGTCCTCATTTATACTGAGCGCTGTATATTGGGGTGTCCTCATTTATACTGAGCGCTGTATATTGGGGTGTCCTCATTTATACTGAGCGCTGTATATTGGGGTGTCCTCATTTATACTGAGCGCTGTATATTGGGGTGTCCTCATTTATACTGAGCGCTGTATATTGGGGTGTCCTCATTTATGCTGAGCTCTGTATATTGGGGTGTCCTCATTTATACTGAGCTCTGTATATTGGGGTGTCCTCATTTATACTGAGCTCTATATATTGGGGTGTCCTCATTTATACTGAGCTCTGTATATTGGGGTGTCCTCATTTATACTGAGCGCTGTATATTGGGGTGTCCTCATTTATGCTGAGCGCCGTATATTGGGGTGTCCTCATTTATACTGAGCGCTGTAGATATACATATAGTACATTCCCCCCATTATTGGAAGGGACACCCGAATGCGCCGTACCCCATAGCGGAGTTGGACGGTGATGCGCCAGGATAATTGGTGGAATTGTTGGCTCTTCTGTCGGATCCTTCCAGAACGATCGCTCCTCCCGACCTCCCTCTGTGTGTTTTGTATATTTGTCTTTCTATGGCTGCGGCTCTCAGCCCTCCCCTCCTGGCTCTACGGCTCGGTGCAAACCACCCTGAGGGGCCCCTGGCAGCTGTTTTGGGCCCGTATGGAAAAGCTGAGCTGGAGGGTGAAATGGTCTCCAAATGTCCACAATTCTCCATCCGGGATCTGAGATCTCACCACACATGACGGATCCAAACCAACATCTATGTATGAAGAACCATCCCTGTGCTGAGTTCCCGGGTCTGTACACCCGCTGTGCCCATTATGAGGGGTTCTCACCATCCCTGTGCTGAGTTCCCGGGTCTGTATTACACCCGCTGTGCCCATTATGATGGGTTCTCACCATCCCTGTGCTGAGTTCCCAGGTCTGTACACCCGCTGTGCCCATTATGAGGGGTTCTCACCATCCCTGTGCTGAGTTCCCGGGTCTGTACACCTGCTGTGCCCATTATGAGGGGTTCCCACCATCCCTGTGCTGAGTTCCCGGGTCTGTACACCCGCTGTGCCCATTATGAGGGGTTCCCACCATCCCTGTGCTGAGTTCCCGGGTCTGTACACCTGCTGTGCCCATTATGAGGGGTTCCCACCATCCCTGTGCTGAGTTCCCAGGTCTGTACACCCGCTGTGCCCATTATGAGGGGTTCCCACCATCCCTGTGCTGAGTTCCCGGGTCTGTACACCCACTGTGCCCATTATGAGGGGTTCCCACCATCCCTGTGCTGAGTTCCCGGGTCTGTACACCTGCTGTGCCCATTATGAGGGGTTCCCACCATCCCTGTGCTGAGTTCCCAGGTCTGTACACCCGCTGTGCCCATTATGAGGGGTTCTCACCATCCCTGTGCTGAGTTCTCAGGTCTGTACACCCGCTGTGCCCATTATGAGGGGTTCCCACCATCCCTGTGCTGAATTCCCAGGTCTGTACACCCGCTGTGCCCATTATGAGGGGTTCTCACCATCCCTGTGCTGAGTTCCCGGGTCTGTACACCCGCTGTGCCCATTATGAGGGGTTCTCACCATCCCTGTGCTGAGTTCCCGGGTCTGTACACCCGCTGTGCCCATTATGAGGGGTTCTCACCATCCCTGTGCTGAGTTCCCGGGTCTGTACACCCGCTGTGCCCATTATGAGGGGTTCCCACCATCCCTGTGCCGAGTTCCCGGGTCTGTACACCCGCTGTGCCTATTATGAGGGGTTCCCACCATCCCTGTGCTGAGTTCCCGGGTCTGTACACCCGCTGTGCCCATTATGAGGGGTTCTCACCATCCCTGTGCTGAGTTCCCGGGTCTGTACACCCGCTGTGCCCATTATGAGGGGTTTCCACCATCCCTGTGCTGAGTTCCTGGGTCTGTACACCCGCTGTGCCCATTATGAGGGGTTCTCACCATCCCTGTGCTGAGTTCCTGGGTCTGTACACCCGCTGTGCCCATTATGAGGGGTTCTCACCATCCCTGTGCTGAGTTCCCGGGTCTGTACACCCGCTGTGCCCATTATGAGGGGTTCTCACCATCCCTGTGCTGAGTTCCCAGGTCTGTACACCCGCTGTGCCCATTATGAGGGGTTCCCACCATCCCTGTGCTGAGTTCCCGGGTCTGTACACCCGCTGTGCCCATTATGGGGTTAATTTTGTTTATTGAAAATCTTACAAACAACAACTTATATACAATAAAACCATAATAAATAAATAAAACATATTTACAAAATAATTGAATATGATAATACAAAACAAGAACATAATAAATGGTACAAACCAAATTGCGCACAACACAATCCCTACAGGAGAGCCAGACTAAGGAACATCACCGTCACCATGCATGGAGCCTTTTATCAAAAATATATTTCATCTTGAAAATCTAGGGGAGTGAATCAAGAATAGAAAGAAAAGCCGCACACCCCGAGATCAACAGGCAGCAGCTACAGAGTCCTGATATTCCTCCACGCCCTTATCCAGGCCTCCTGCTGCCACCTGCCTTTCTCAAGACCCCGAATCTTCCCAACCTCACCCAGAATGTCCTGCACCACCACTTCCACAGGGAGGATTTTACTCCGTAAGGATACCTGACACCGTGCACTCCACGTGAAATAACAGACTACTAGACTAACTAAAAAAAGTGTTTCCAAATCATAATCCCGACGAGTCTGGAATGCCCCATACACCCACTCTGCATAACTCATATGGGGGAGGAAGGGTATACTCAGAGCCCTCCCAACCCTCTTGTACACCTCTATATTAAAAGGGCATTGAAGTAGAAAGTGATCCATGGACTCCACCACTCCACCACACTCCACTCTCGGGCAGCCCCGATCACTCATGGAAAGAAACTTCAAGTTGCCCTTCACATATAGTTTTCCATGAAAGGCAAGCCAAGCCTGATCCCTAAACTTCATTGGGATTCTCTCCAAATTAGTCAATCGCAAAACCACCCCCAAAACCAGGCTTGGGCAATCCCTCAAGGCCAGTGGCTCGCAAAAAGTAGAGCTCATGATCCGCTTCTCAAGAAGTTTCCTTGGAAGAGATCTGACTTCTCCTGCTGTTACTTGCCACTGCCGAAGCATTTTCAAACACGGGGCAACATAAGCCGGGAGCTGTTCATGCTTGACCCTCAGGCTTTTCACTGGCCCACCATTTTCCCAGTCTCGCAGAAAGGGCCTAAACCAGGACTGGAAAATACCAACCCACCCAGGCGGTCTCTCTGCCAACATGTTACCAAGATTGTACTTCACAAACATCAGAGAGAAAAAGACTACTGGGTTGACCATCCCTAGACCACCCTCCCGCCTAGGAAGGCAAGTCACATTCCTTTTGACAAGGTTTATTCTGTTCCCCCACAACAGCTGGAAGAAACAACTATAGATCCTGGTATAGAGAGAAACTGGCAAAATGCAAACAAAACTGACATACAGAAAAATCAGAATCAGGTAAGTCTTGATCAGATCAACCTTTTCCCTCAAGGAAAGCTGCCAACCTTTCCAGCTTGCCACCTTGGCATCGGCATTCTCCAGCCTGTTCACCCAATTTGCATGACCATAGTCACCTGGGCCGAATTCAATGCCTAGAACTCAAATTTTTTGTTGGGGCTCCAGGAAGTCATCCGGGAGAACAAAGCTCTCACCTTCCACACCCATCCAGAAAGCTTCACACTTGTCCTGGTTGACCTTTGAACCTGATGCCTCTGCATACTGCCCTATCACTGAGACCACCTCCTGCGCCTCCGCAGTCCCAGAGATAAAAACAGAAACATCATCAGCATAGGCCACAACCTTCAAAGGAGGCTCACCAGCGATGCCCAAAGGTACCCCACACAATGGTCCACTCTCTAGCCTTCTAATGAAGGGGTCGATTGCAAACACATATAGCAGAGGACTCAATGGACACCCCTGACGTACGCCCGAGCCGACCTCAAAGGGCTGCCCAACCCAACCATTAACCAGAGGAAAGCTTTCAGCCCCTTTGTACAAAATCTTGAGCCAATCAATGAAACCCCCCTCCAGGCCATATTTGTCAAGAAGGAGCCACAAGTACTCATGATTAACCCAATCAAAGGCCTTAGCCTGATCCAATGTCAGCAAAAATTTACCCCAACCAGCAGCCCTACAACGCTCCAAGGCCTCCCGGACAGCCAACACCGCTGAGAAAGTGCTTCTACCTTGGACCGAACAGTGCTGGTGGCGGGATAACAAACTGCCTGCCACTGGTGATAATCGCCAGAAGAAAATCTTTGCCAGTATCTTCCTATCAACATTAAGAAGGCTAATGGGGCGCCAATTCCCAATCATCGAAGGATCTTTACCCTTTGACAGAAGGATCACTGCAGATTGCCTCATGGAGGGAGGGAGAGAACCCTCATTCAAACAGCCATTAAAAACCTCCGCAAGGTAGGGAGCCAGGATCGTCTTAAAACATTTATAGAACTCGGCTGTCAAACCATCTGGCCCTGGCGTTTTCTTGATGGCTAGTTTATCAATAGCCTGGATTACCTCATCTGCAGTGATTTCATCTGTCAAATTCATCAAAGGAACATTACTTTCCAGTCCTGGTGTAGAGTCCAAAAAACCCAACATCCTTGTCCGATCAAGGTTCCTTCCTCCCAGGAGATCGGCATAGTATGACCTGACAACCTCCAGGATCCCTGACCTAGACTTCGTCAGAGAGCCCGTACTGTCCCTCAGGCCATTGACCGTCTTAACTGCTATGCTCTGTTTACAGTTCTGGTAAGGGTCAGGCGAATGGTATTTCCCGTAATCCCTCTCCTGAACCAAAGAGGCGTGCCGGTCATATTGATGTCTCCTAAGGAGGAGCTTCACCACAGAGATCGCCCCAGAATCTCCTCCATTCGAAACAAGGCAGTCAAGTTTCCTCTGCAAACGCTGGTAGGCGATATACTTATCTTGCTGCTTCTTTCTTCCTATGGCCTTGAGAAGCACAACAGTCCGCTGTTTAACAAGCTCCCACCATTCTGACTTACCGCTGCAAAAGCCTAGGATCGTTACCTGTGCTTGAAAAAATCCTCAAAGGATTGTCTTACTCTCTTGTCTTCCAGGAGGGCCGAATTCAATCTCCAGATACCCCTCCCCCTAGGTGGCATGTCTGGGGCATTCAGAGTCACAGATAGAATACAGTGATCAGAAAACTACACTGCCCGACACACAGGTGCCGAAAAAGCGGAGTCTCCCTTTAAAAAAAAAAACCTATCTATCCTACTCTGACTACTACCTCGCTGAAAAGTGAACCCCGTGCTGTCTGGGCAGCGCTTAATGTGCGCATCTACCAGACCTGCTTCCCTAACTATCGCATTAAGAAAAAGGGTGTCATAGCCCAGCTTATCTCTGAAACCTCTCCTGTCTTTAGACCTAGTAATGGTGTTGAAATCACCTCCAAAGATAACCTGCTGGGCCGTAAAAAGAAAAGGCTTAATCTTTGTAAAGAGGCATTTCCTGTCCCACTTCGTCTGGGGACCATAGATGTTAATCAGGCGCAAGTCCTGCCCCTTCACAGAGACGTCTAAGACCATGCATCTCCCTATCTCTACCTCAATTACCCGCCGGCACGTTACCATACCAGAAAAAAGGACTGCAACTCCGCTGTAAGGCTCGGCCGCAAGAGACCAAAATGAGGGCCCACGTCTCCACTCCTTCTTTGCCAGATGTATATCGGCCAGACTACTCAGATGGGTCTCTTGCAAAAACAAAATGTCAGCATCAAACTCGCTGAGCAAAAATAAGGCCATATGGCGAGCACTTACTGATCTTAAGCTGGCAACATTAATGGTTGCCACTTTTAACGGAGTGGGAACTGCCATTAGGGTAGTTGAGGCAGCCGTTTCTTAGCCTGACTACTCCCTCTTCCTGGAGAACCAGCGCGCTTCGTTGCACCCTGGTACTCATCCTCCATAGAGGATGCACAACTCAATGAGTCCCATTCATCCTCATCATCTGAAAGGACCTTAAACTTATTTTCCAAAGGCAAAACTTTAGGATTTAAGGTAACTGAACCCCCTTTTTTCCTTCTTTTGCCCCTCCTCCTCCTATCCTCCAACCACTCCATATCATCCTTGGACAAACCAGATTCAACAGCCTCCCCACCCCTATCCTCCCCTTCACCCCCCTCCCCCCCACTCCCCCTTCCCTTATCTACCACCAGGCCAGCCTCTCCACCATCCTCCCCACTCCTCTGCACCCCATGATCCTCAATAGAAACCCTGCAGTGTCGGGGGAGGGGGGTTGGCACCACACCTGACGCACCTGCCTCAGCACCTCTTGCTGCCTCTGCAATTTTAGAAGACACAGACACAGAAGGATTGAACACATTTTTGGCAACTGATACCTTACCTACAGAAGACACGGGCACATTAGGTAAACACACAGACTGGGGAGACACAGACACATTAGGTATTGGCACAGACTGGGGCACCACAGACTGGGGAGACACAGACACATTAGGTATTGGCACAGACTGGGGCACCACAGACTGGGGAGACACAGACACATTAGGTATTGGCACAGACTGGGGCATCACAGACTGGGGAGACACATTAGGTATTGGCACAGACTCAGATGGACTCACAGGCACTCCAGCTGCTGAGCTCCGAGCATCCTCCATGTCCATGCGGAAGAACTCATGAGCTCAGGATTGTTGTGCATTGCCTCAGGACACTGACTGTAAGGATGTCCCACCGCATTGCACAGATTGCACCTGATAATATTACAATCCTTCGCCAAATGTCCTATACCCTGACACAGAGAGCACTTCATCACCGGACAGGAGGACGCAAGATGCCCTTTATCACCACACTTATTGCAGAGCTTTGGCTGGCCTGGATAGAAGATGGTCAGCCTGTCCCTCCCCAGGAAAGCTGAGGATGGCAGATGCTGGACGACATTGTCAATGACATTTAATTTTAGCTGCACAGACCATCCCCCCATCCATATTCCCCGATCGTCCACAATCTTAATTAGGGGGCTCAGGACGTCTCCATACCTCCTCAACCATACAGATAAATCCCCTTGCGGTATGGATTCATTGCGGATCAAAATTGTGACCATTTTAATGAGGGGCTGGCGTGAAACAAGCTTTGGGATGAGCCCTTTCCAGTCCGGCAGGCCCCTACACACGTGTTCATACTCCTCCCAAAATATGTCCAAAGACTCCGGAAGGATAAAGGACAAATCATATTCATAGGAACCTGCCGGACTGATCAGGGCGAAGATATCTGTGGGTGTAAACCCCATCTGTAGAATCTTATCCACCACTGTCCTCCTATGTGGGGGGATTCCACCGCCTTCCCATTTTAACTGCACAACATTCCTCCTTTTAAACAGGGAGGAAGATAAACCATTTTCATGCTCCTTCCCTGCTTGCTCCCCCTTCCCAGATCCTGTAGCAGCAACACCAGCAGTATTTGCAGTCTTGTCCTTAGACACAATCAAACCTCCTGGCAGAGAGTCTGAATCAGCTGGGATAGCAGTCTTCTGATTAGCAGAGGCAGGACCCTCCCCCTCCCCCTCCTCTGAACACACAGTTTTTTTTCTGGGATCAATCACAGTCATGGTTTCTGCAGACTCCTGGAAAGTTGTAGCACTACTGCACCCAGCATCTCCTCCACCATTCACAAGAACAGCCGCTGTGCCTGGTCCAGGCAAAGTCTCTGTATTGTCCATGGACCTCTCTGCAGACTGAAGCTGACAGTTATTAGCAGATGTTATTGCATGTTGTACATTGTCTATGGGTCTGGGCTGACTGCCTGCAGCACTACAACCCTCAGCAAGCACATTGTCATTAAAGTTCACACCATCATCCTGCACACACACTGTACCTGCACCTTGTCTCTCCACAGGTCTTTCTTCCACAGGGCTAGGAACGGCGTCCATCTTTTCCTCACCATCCTGGGAAGCCACATCCGGAGGGGATTCAAGTTTATTGATGAAATCCAGCATGGCAGAACTGCTCCTGCTCAGATGTTCCACATTGCTGGGGAGTGAAGGGGACAGAGGCCTCCACCATTGAGGGCTCAGCAGATGTCTGAGGTGTTGAAGAGCTGGGCTCATCCTCCGGGCCCACTTTCTCACTCTCTGCTGTCTGTACCGGCATCTCCTCACTGGTCTCCTCACCCTCCATGCAGGAAGCGGCTCCTCTTCTCATTTGGCTGAATCTTTCTTCATTCTTATATTTTTCTTTAAATGCTCCACTATTCTCCTTCAGAGAACTCACCAGTTCTTTCTGCTTCCGCAGAGCTTGTTCCAGGTCTTTCAGCTCAGGCCTCAGAGCCGCTCTTTTCTTGCTGAACACTTTGGCTCAAATCTGCTTTTTCTTTTTAAATTCATTTTTCAAAGCTACCAACTTCTCCTCTTCCTTCTCAATCCGCTTCAGCGTTTCAGTAACCCTCCGTCTAAAGGCAGACAGGGACTCATCTTTCCTTGGGCCAAGCCCAGTGTCGTCCACAGGCTGAGGCCTATCCAGGGGGCCTCCACCAGGGTCCTCCCCAGGATCCTGCATCACTCCTGGGGCAGAGGAGCAACTCTAGTCCCTGGTCTCTGGAAGCACAGGAGCAAAGGAACTAGCAACCTCACACCTCACTGTCAGGGAGAGGAATGGCAGTTTCCCACCATCCCTGTGCTGAGTTCCCGGGTCTGTATACCCGCTGTGCCCATTATGAGGGGTTCCCACCATCCCTGTGCTGAGTTCCCGGGTCTGTACACCCGCTGTGCCCATTATGAGGGGTTCCCACCATCCCTGTGCTGAGTTCCCGGGTCTGTACACCCACTGTGCCCATTATGAGAGGTTCCCACCATCCCTGTGCTGAGTTCCCGGGTCTGTACACCCGCTGTGCCCATTATGAGGGGTTCCCACCATCCCTGTGCTGAGTTCCCGGGTCTGTACACCCACTGTGCCCATTATGAGAGGTTCCCACCATCCCTGTGCTGAGTTCCCAGGTCTGTACACCCACTGTGCCCATTATGAGGGGTTCTCACCATCCCTGTGCTGAGTTCCCCGGTCTGTACACCCGCTGTGCCCATTATGAGGGGTTCTCACCATCCCTGTGCAGAGTTCCCGGGTCTGTACACCCGCTGTGCCCATTATGAGGGGTTCTCACCATCCCTGTGCTGAGTTCCCTGGTCTGTACACCCGCTGTGCCCATTATGAGGGGTTCCCACCATCCCTGTGCTGAGTTCCCGGGTCTGTACACCCGCTGTGCCCATTATGAGGGGTTCCCACCATCCCTGTGCTGAGTTCCCGGGTCTGTACACCCGCTGTGCCCATTATGAGGGGTTCTCACCATCCCTGTGCTGAGTTCCCGGGTCTGTACACCCGCTGTGCCCATTATGAGGGGTTCTCACCATCCCTGTGCTGAGTTCCCGGGTCTGCACACCCGCTGTGCCCATTATGAGGGGTTCCCACCATCCCTGTGCTGAGTTCCCGGGTCTGTACACCCGCTGTGCCCATTATGAGGGGTTCCCACCATCCCTGTGCTGAGTTCCCGGGTCTGTACACCCGCTGTGCCCATTATGAGGGGTTCTCACCATCCCTGTGCTGAGTTCCCGGGTCTGTACACCCGCTGTGCCCATTATGAGGGGTTTCCACCATCCCTGTGCTGAGTTCCCGGGTCTGTACACCCGCTGTGCCCATTATGAGAGGTTCCCACCATCCCTGTACTGAGTTCCCGGGTCTGTACACCCGCTGTGCCCATTATGAGAGGTTCCCACCATCCCTGTACTGAGTTCCCGGGTCTGTACACTCGCTGTGCCCATTATGAGGGGTTCTCACCATCCCTGTGCTGAGTTCCCGGGTCTGTACACCCGCTGTGCCCATTATGAGGGGTTCCCACCATCCCTGTGCTGAGTTCCCGGGTCTGTACACCCGCTGTGCCCATTATGAGGGGTTCCCACCATCCCTGTGCTGAGTTCCCGGGTCTGTACACCCGCTGTGCCCATTATGAGGGGTTCTCACCATCCCTGTGCTGAGTTCCCAGGTCTGTACACCCGCTGTGCCCATTATGAGGGGTTCTCACCATCCCTGTGCTGAGTTCCCGGGTCTGTACACCCGCTGTGCCCATTATGAGGGGTTCTCACCATCCCTGTGCTGAGTTCCCGGGTCTGTACACCCGCTGTGCCCATTATGAGGGGTTAATTTTGTTTATTGAAAAATCTTACAAACAACTTATATACAATAAAACCATAATAAATAAATAAAACATATTTACAAAATAATTGAATATGATAATACAAAACAAGAACATTATAAATGGTACAAACTAAATTGCGCACAACACAATCCCTACAGAAGAGCCAGACTAAGGAACATCACCGTCACCATGCATGGAGCCTTTTATCGAAAATATATTTCATCTTGAAAATCTAGGGGAGTGAATCAAGAATAGAAAGAAAAGCCGCCCACACCCCGAGATCAACAGGCAGCAGCTACAGAGTCCTGATATTCCTCCACGCCCTTATCCAGGCCTCCTGCTGCCACCTGCCTTTCTCAAGACCCCGAATCTTCCCAACCTCACCCAGAATATCCTGCACCACTACTTCGACAGGGAGGATTTTACTACGTAAGGATACCTGACACCGTGCACTCCACGTGAAATAACGGACTACTAGACTAACTAAAAAAAGTGTTTCCAAATCATAATCCCGACGAGTCTGGAATGCCCCATACACCCACTCTGCATAACTCATATGGGGGAGGCCTCCCCACCCTCTTGTACACCTCTATATTAAAAGGGCATTGAAGTAGAAAGTGATCCATGGACTCCACCACTCCTCCACACTCCACTCTCGGGCAGCCCCGATCACTCATGGAAAGAAACTTCAAGTTGCCCTTCACATATAGTTTTCCATGAAAGGCAAGCCAAGCCTGATCCCTAAACTTCATTGGGATTCTCTCCAAATTAATCAATCGCAAACCCTCCCCCAAAACCAGGCTTGGGCAATCCCTCAAGGCCAGTGGCTCGCAAAAAGCAGAGCTCATGATCCGCTTCTCAAGAAGTTTCCTTGGAAGAGATCTGACTTCTCCTGCTGTTACTTGCCACTGCCGAAGCATTTTCAAACACGGGACAACATAAGCCGGGAGCTGTTCATGCTTGACCCTCAGGCTTTTCACTGGCCCACCATTTTCCCAGTCTCGCAGAAAGGGCCTAAACCAGGACTGGAAAATACCAACCCACCCAGGCGGTCTCTCTGCCAACATGTTACCAAGATTGTACTTCACAAACATCAGAGAGAAAAAGACTACAGGGTTGACCATCCCTAGACCACCCTCCCGCCTAGGAAGGTAAGTCACATTCCTTTTGACAAGGTTTATTCTGCTCCCCCACAACAGCTGGAAGAAACAACTATAGATCCTGGTATAGAGAGAAACTGGCAAAATGCAAACAAAACTGACATACAGAAAAATCGGAATCAGGTAAGTCTTGATCAGATCAACCTTTTCCCTCAAGGAAAGCTGCCAACCTTTCCAGCTTGCCACCTTGGCATCGGCATTCTCCAGCCTGTTCACCCAATTTGCATGACCATAGTCACCTGGGCCGAATTCAATGCCTAGAACTCAAATTTTTTGTTGGGGCTCCGGGAAGTCATCCGGGAGAACAAAGCTCTCACCTTCCACACCCATCCAGAAAGCTTCACACTTGTCCTGGTTGACCTTTGAACCTGATGCCTCTGCATACTGCCCTATCACTGAGACCCCCTCCTGCGCCTCCGCAGTCCCAGAGATAAAAACAGAAACATCATCAGCATAGGCCACAACCTTCAAAGGAGGCTCACCAGCGATGCCCAAAGGTACCCCACACAATGGTCCACTCTCTAGCCTTCTAATGAAGGGGTCGATTGCAAACACATTTAGCAGAGGACTCAATGGACACCCCTGACACACACCCGAGCCGACCGCAAAGGGCTGCCCGACCCAACCATTAACCAGAGGAAAGCTTTCAGCCCCTTTGTACAAAATCTTGAGCCAATCAATGAAACCCCCCTCCAGGCCATATTTGTCAAGAAGGAGCCACAAGTACTCATGATTAACCCGATCAAAGGCCTTAGCCTGATCCAATGTCAGCAAAAATTTACCCCAACCAGCAGCCCTACAACGCTCCAAGGCCTCCCGGACAGCTAACACTGCTGAGAAAGTGCTTCTACCTTGGACCGAACAGTGCTGGTGGCGGGATAACAAACTGCCTGCAACTGGTGATAATCGCCAGAAGAAAATCTTTGCCAGTATCTTCCTATCGACATTAAGAAGGCTAATGGGGCGCCAATTCCCAATCATCGAAGAATCTTTACCCTTTGACAGAAGGATCACTGCAGATTGCCTCATGGAGGGAGGGAGAGAACCCTCATTCAAACAGCCATTAAAAACCTCCGCAAGGTAGGGAGCCAGGATCATCTTAAAACATTTATAGAACTCGGCTGTCAGACCATCTGGCCCTGGAGTTTTCTTGATGGCTAGTTTATCAATAGCCTGGATTACCTCATCCGCTTAATTTGCGCATCTACCAGACCTGCTTCCCTAACTATCACATTAAGAAAAAGGGTGTCATAGCCCAGCTCATCTCTGAAACCTCTCCTGTCTTTAGACCTAGTAATGGTGATGAAATCACCTCCAAAGATAACCTGCTGGGCCGTAAAAAGAAAAGGCTTAATCTTTGTAAAGAGGCATTTCCTGTCCCACTTCGTCTGGGGACCATAGATGTTAATCAGGCGCAAGTCCTGCCCCTTCACAGAGACGTCTAAGACCATGCATCTCCCTATCTCTACCTCAATTACCCGCCGGCACGTTACCATACCAGAAAAAAGGACTGCAACTCCGCTGTAAGGCTCGGCCGCAAGAGACCAAAATGAGGGCCCACGTCTCCACTCCTTCTTTGCCAGATGTATATCGGCCAGACTACTCAGATGGGTTTCTTGCAAAAACAAAATGTCAGCATCAAACTCGCTGAGCAAAAATAAGGCCATATGGCGAGCACTTACTGATCTTAAGCTGGCAACATTAATGGTTGCCACTTTTAATGGAGTGGGAACTGCCATTAGGGTAGTTGAGGCAGCCGTTTCTTAGCCTGACTACTCCCACCATCCCTGTGCTGAGTTCCCGAGTCTGTACACCCGCTGTGCCCATTATGAGGGGTTCCCACCATCCCTTTGCTGAGTTCTCGGGTCTGTACACCCGCTGTGCCCATTATGAGGGGTTCTCACCATCCCTGTGCTGAGTTCCCAGGTCTGTACACCCGCTGTGCCCATTATGAGGGGTTCTCACCATCCCTGTGCTGAGTTCCCGGGTCTGTACACCCGCTGTGCCCATTATGAGGGGTTCTCACCATCCCTGTGCTGAGTTCCCGGGTCTGTACACCCGCTGTGCCCATTATGAGGGGTTCTCACCATCCCTGTGCTGAGTCCTCGGGTCTGTACACCCGCTGTGCCCATTATGAGGGGTTCTCACCATCCCTGTGCTCAGTTCCCGGGTCTGTACACCCGCTGTGCCCATTATGAGGGGTCCCCACCATCCCTGTGCTGAGTTCCTGGGTCTGTACACCCGCTGTGCCCATTATGAGGGGTTCCCACCATCCCTGTGCTGAGTTCCCGGGTCTGTACACCCGCTGTGCCCATTATGAGGGGTTCTCACCATCCCTGTGCTCAGTTCCCGGGTCTGTACACCCGCTGTGCCCATTATGAGGGGTTCCCACCATCCCTGTGCTGAGTTCCCGGGTCTGTACACCCGCTGTGCCCATTATGAGGGGTTCTCACCATCCCTGTGCTGAGTTCCCGGGTCTGTACACCCGCTGTGCCCATTATGAGAGGTTCCCACCATCCCTGTGCTGAGTTCCCGGGTCTGTACACCCGCTGTGCCCATTATGAGGGGTTCTCACCATCCCTGTGCTGAGTTCCCGGGTCTGTACACCCGCTGTGCCCATTATGAGGGGTTCTCACCATCCCTGTGCTGAGTTCCCGGGTCTGTACACCCGCTGTGCCCATTATGAGGGGTTTCCACCATCCCTGTGCTGAGTTCCCGGGTCTGTACACCCGCTGTGCCCATTATGAGAGGTTCCCACCATCCCTGTACTGAGTTCCCGGGTCTGTACACCCGCTGTGCCCATTATGAGAGGTTCCCACCATCCCTGTACTGAGTTCCCGGGTCTGTACACCCGCTGTGCCCATTATGAGGGGTTCTCACCATCCCTGTGCTGAGTTCCCGGGTCTGTACACCCGCTGTGCCCATTATGAGGGGTTCCCACCATCCCTGTGCTGAGTTCCCGGGTCTGTACACCCGCTGTGCCCATTATGAGGGGTTCCCACCATCCCTGTGCTGAGTTCCCGGGTCTGTACACCCGCTGTGCCCATTATGAGGGGTTCCCACCATCCCTGTACTTAGTTCCCGGGTCTGTACACCCGCTGTGCCCATTATGAGGGGTGCCCACCATCCCTGTGCTGAGTTCCCGGGTCTGTACACCCGCTGTGCCCATTATGAGGGGTTCTCACCATCCCTGTGCTGAGTTCCCAGGTCTGTACACCCGCTGTGCCCATTATGAGGGGTTCTCACCATCCCTGTGCTGAGTTCCCGGGTCTGTACACCCGCTGTGCCCATTATGAGGGGTTAATTTTGTTTATTGAAAAATCTTACAAACAACTTATATACAATAAAACCATAATAAATAAATAAAACATATTTACAAAATAATTGAATATGATAATACAAAACAAGAACATTATAAATGGTACAAACTAAATTGCGCACAACACAATCCCTACAGAAGAGCCAGACTAAGGAACATCACCGTCACCATGCATGGAGCCTTTTATCGAAAATATATTTCATCTTGAAAATCTAGGGGAGTGAATCAAGAATAGAAAGAAAAGCCGCCCACACCCCGAGATCAACAGGCAGCAGCTACAGAGTCCTGATATTCCTCCACGCCCTTATCCAGGCCTCCTGCTGCCACCTGCCTTTCTCAAGACCCCGAATCTTCCCAACCTCACCCAGAATATCCTGCACCACCACTTCGACAGGGAGGATTTTACTACGTAAGGATACCTGACACCGTGCACTCCACGTGAAATAACGGACTACTAGACTAACTAAAAAAAGTGTTTCCAAATCATAATCCCGACGAGTCTGGAATGCCCCATACACCCACTCTGCATAACTCATATGGGGGAGGCCTCCCCACCCTCTTGTACACCTCTATATTAAAAGGGCATTGAAGTAGAAAGTGATCCATGGACTCCACCACTCCTCCACACTCCACTCTCGGGCAGCCCCGATCACTCATGGAAAGAAACTTCAAGTTGCCCTTCACATATAGTTTTCCATGAAAGGCAAGCCAAGCCTGATCCCTAAACTTCATTGGGATTCTCTCCAAATTAATCAATCGCAAACCCTCCCCCAAAACCAGGCTTGGGCAATCCCTCAAGGCCAGTGGCTCGCAAAAAGCAGAGCTCATGATCCGCTTCTCAAGAAGTTTCCTTGGAAGAGATTTGAGATTTGAGATTTGACTTCTCCTGCTGTTACTTGCCACTGCCGAAGCATTTTCAAACACGGGACAACATAAGCCGGGAGCTGTTCATGCTTGACCCTCAGGCTTTTCACTGGCCCACCATTTTCCCAGTCTCGCAGAAAGGGCCTAAACCAGGACTGGAAAATACCAACCCACCCAGGCGGTCTCTCTGCCAACATGTTACCAAGATTGTACTTCACAAACATCAGAGAGAAAAAGACTACAGGGTTGACCATCCCTAGACCACCCTCCCGCCTAGGAAGGTAAGTCACATTCCTTTTGACAAGGTTTATTCTGCTCCCCCACAACAGCTGGAAGAAACAACTATAGATCCTGGTATAGAGAGAAACTGGCAAAATGCAAACAAAACTGACATACAGAAAAATCGGAATCAGGTAAGTCTTGATCAGATCAACCTTTTCCCTCAAGGAAAGCTGCCAACCTTTCCAGCTTGCCACCTTGGCATCGGCATTCTCCAGCCTGTTCACCCAATTTGCATGACCATAGTCACCTGGGCCGAATTCAATGCCTAGAACTCAAATTTTTTGTTGGGGCTCCGGGAAGTCATCCGGGAGAACAAAGCTCTCACCTTCCACACCCATCCAGAAAGCTTCACACTTGTCCTGGTTGACCTTTGAACCTGATGCCTCTGCATACTGCCCTATCACTGAGACCCCCTCCTGCGCCTCCCCAGTCCCAGAGATAAAAACAGAAACATCATCAGCATAGGCCACAACCTTCAAAGGAGCCTCACCAGCGATGCCCAAAGGTACCCCACACAATGGTCCACTCTCTAGCCTTCTAATGAAGGGGTCGATTGCAAACACATATAGCAGAGGACTCAATGGACACCCCTGACACACACCCGAGCCGACCGCAAAGGGCTGCCCGACCCAACCATTAACCAGAGGAAAGCTTTCAGCCCCTTTGTACAAAATCTTGAGCCAATCAATGAAACCCCCCTCCAGGCCATATTTGTCAAGAAGGAGCCACAAGTACTCATGATTAACCCGATCAAAGGCCTTAGCCTGATCCAATGTCAGCAAAAATTTACCCCAACCAGCAGCCCTACAACGCTCCAAGGCCTCCCGGACAGCTAACACCACTGAGAAAGTGCTTCTACCTTGGACCGAACAGTGCTGGTGGCGGGATAACAAACTGCCTGCAACTGGTGATAATCGCCAGAAGAAAATCTTTGCCAGTATCTTCCTATCGACATTAAGAAGGCTAATGGGGCGCCAATTCCCAATCATCGAAGAATCTTTACCCTTTGACAGAAGGATCACTGCAGATTGCCTCATGGAGGGAGGGAGAGAACCCTCATTCAAACAGCCATTAAAAACCTCCGCAAGGTAGGGAGCCAGGATCGTCTTAAAACATTTATAGAACTCGGCTGTCAGACCATCTGGCCCTGGAGTTTTCTTGATGGCTAGTTTATCAATAGCCTGGATTACCTCATCTGCAGTGATTTCATCTGTCAAATTCATCAAAGGAACATTACTTTCCAGTCCTGGTGTAGAGTCCAAAAAACCCAACATCCTTGTCCGATCAAGGTTCCTTCCTCCCAGGAGATCGGCATAGTATGACCTGACAACCTCCAGGATCCCTGACCTAGACTTCGTCAGAGAGCCCGTACTGTCCCTCAGGCCATTGACCGTCTTAACTGCTACGCTCTGTTTACAGTTCTGGTAAGGGTCAGGCGAATGGTATTTCCCGTAATCCCTCTCCTGAACCAAAGAGGCGTGCCGGTCATATTGATGTCTCCTAAGGAGGAGCTTCACCTCAGAGATCGCCCCAGAATCTCCTCCATTCGAAACAAGGCGGTCAAGTTTCCTCCGCAAACGCTGGTAGGTGATATACTTATCTTGCTGCTTCTTTCTTCCTATGGCCTTGAAAAGCCCAACAGTCCGCTGTTTAACAAGCTCCCACCATTCTGACTTGCTGTTGCAAAAGTCTAGGATCGTTACCTGTGCTTGAAAAAAATCCTCAAAGGATTGTCTTACTCTCTCGTCTTCCAGGAGGACCGAATTCAATCTCCAGATACCCTTCCCCCTAGGTGGCATGTCTGAGACATTCAGAGTCACAGATAGAATACAGTGATCAGAAAACTCCACTGCCCGACACACAGGTGCCGAAAAAGCGGAGTCTCCCTTTAAAAAAAAAACCTATCTATCCTACTCTGACTACTACCTCGCTGAAAAGTGAACCCCGTGCTGTCTGGGCAGCGCTTAATGTGCGCATCTACCAGACCTGCTTCCCTAACTATCACATTAAGAAAAAGGGTGTCATAGCCCAGCTCATCTCTGAAACCTCTCCTGTCTTTAGACCTAGTAATGGTGATGAAATCACCTCCAAAGATAACCTGCTGGGCCGTAAAAAGAAAAGGCTTAATCTTTGTAAAGAGGCATTTCCTGTCCCACTTCGTCTGGGGACCATAAATGTTAATCAGGCGCAAGTCCTGCCCCTTCACAGAGACGTCTAAGACCATGCATCTCCCTATCTCTACCTCAATTACCCGCCGGCACGTTACCATACCAGAAAAAAGGACTGCAACTCCGCTGTAAGGCTCGGCCGCAAGAGACCAAAATGAGGGACCACGTCTCCACTCCTTCTTTGCCAGATGTATATCGGCCAGACTACTCAGATGGGTTTCTTGCAAAAACAAAATGTCAGCATCAAACTCGCTGAGCAAAAATAAGGCCATATGGCGAGCACTTACTGATCTTAAGCTGGCAACATTAATGGTTGCCACTTTTAATGGAGTGGGAACTGCCATTAGGGTAGTTGAGGCAGCCGTTTCTTAGCCTGACTACTCCCACCATCCCTGTGCTGAGTTCCCGAGTCTGTACACCCGCTGTGCCCATTATCAGGGGTTCCCACCATCCCTTTGCTGAGTTCTCGGGTCTGTACACCCGCTGTGCCCATTATGAGGGGTTCCCACCATCCCTGTGCTGAGTTCCCAGGTCTGTACACCCGCTGTGCCCATTATGAGGGGTTCTCACCATCCCTGTGCTGAGTTCCCGGGTCTGTACACCCGCTGTGCCCATTATGAGGGGTTCTCACCATCCCTGTGCTGAGTTCCCGGGTCTGTACACCCGCTGTGCCCATTATGAGGGGTTCTCACCATCCCTGTGCTCAGTTCCCGGGTCTGTACACCCGCTGTGCCCATTATGAGGGGTCCCCACCATCCCTGTGCTGAGTTCCTGGGTCTGTACACCCGCTGTGCCCATTATGAGGGGTTCCCACCATCCCTGTGCTGAGTTCCCGGGTCTGTACACCCGCTGTGCCCATTATGAGGGGTTCTCACCATCCCTGTGCTCAGTTCCCGGGTCTGTACACCCGCTGTGCCCATTATGAGGGGTTCTCACCATCCCTGTGCTGAGTTCCCGGGTCTGTACACCCGCTGTGCCCATTATGAGGGGTTCTCACCATCCCTGTGCTGAGTTCCCGGGTCTGTACACCCGCTGTGCCCATTATGAGAGGTTCCCACCATCCCTGTGCTGAGTTCCCGGGTCTGTACACCCGCTGTGCCCATTATGAGGGGTTCTCACCATCCCTGTGCTGAGTTCCCGGGTCTGTACACCCGCTGTGCCCGTTATGAGGGGTTCCCACCATCCCTGTGCTGAGTTCCCGGGTCTGTACACCTGCTGTGCCCATTATGAGGGGTTCCCACCATCCCTGTGCTGAGTTCCCGGGTCTGTACACCTGCTGTGCCCATTATGAGGGCTTCCCACCATCCCTGTGCTGAGTTCCCGGGTCTGTACACCTGCTGTGCCCGTTATGAGGGGTTCCCACCATCCCTGTGCTGAGTTCCCGGGTCTGTACACCTGCTGTGCCCGTTATGAGGGGTTCCCACCATCCCTGTGCTGAGTTCCCGGGTCTGTACACCTGCTGTGCCCATTATGAGGGGTTCCCACCATCCCTGTGCTGAGTTCCCGGGTCTGTACACCCGCTGTGCCCATTATGAGGGGTTCTCACCATCCCTGTGCTGAGTTCCCGGGTCTGTACACCCGCTGTGCCCATTATGAGGGGTTCTCACCATCCCTGTGCTGAGTTCCCGGGTCTGTACACCCGCTGTGCCCATTATGAGGGGTTCCCACCATCCCTGTGCTGAGTTCCCGGGTCTGTACACCTGCTGTGCCCGTTATGAGGGGTGTCTCCCCCTCCCCCTGCAGGTGTGACAGGGAACTGAAATGCGATCCGGTGGGGAAATTAGAGGAACATGAAGAATGTGAATTTGTTTGCTAGTCCAAAGGAAGCGCATTTATTTAATGTGTTCCCACGCATTTCGTTTGGGGCAAGAAACGCAGAAAATACATTTTGTAAACATGCGTCGTAATGAACTGCGCGGTGCTGCGGCACCATGTGGTTTCACAAGAACCAAAACTCGCATTTTGCAGATCCGTAGGGGCGGCATTAATAATTAACGGCACTGCTGTGCATCTTCTGAAGGGCGGCGCATTTCGGTTTCGTGTACGCAAAGTGTGCAATTTCGAGCACATTCCCGAAACGCATTGATGTGAACAGAGCCCAAGAGGGAGGATGCACAGCACAGAATCATGTGACTCTCCAACATTCCTGCTCTGTATGAGAATATACAAACTCCATGCAGATAGGATTCCTGGTGGGAACTCAGTCCAGAGTCCAAGCGCTGCAAAGGGCTACTTGTCCCAAACCTACGACTTCTGGAGACCTCATTGGCCAGTTCTGCAGATAATGAAGGGAATTCTAGGATGTTCAAGCCTTTTTTTTCTGTGTCCCCATTGTGGAAATTTGCCCTCATTTCCTGTCCCAGTGACACACCAGGAAGTGTCAGTGAGGTTCAATGTCGCTCTCTGATGAGTCTTGTCCGGAGCTCCCCTTTAGGGCGCAGTGTGGTGCAGGATGGGGATCTGGATGCAGGCACCAGGGCGGCCGCTGTGTGGGTGGCTGAGAAATGTGCTGAGGTCAGCAGAGCTTCACCGCTAATGCCAACCTCCGTCCCGTCAAATAAAAATAGGAAGACTTTGTTGCTCTCTTTACGAGCCGCCACCTAAAATAAAAGCAGATGTCTCCGGCGCAGAATTGCTTTCATGTGTGGAGCCGACCGACTGCACAGACATCATGGAGGTCACAGCCGAGCGAATCGCATTCCGCCATCGTGTGTGCCGGAGAGGAACCCTGATCAACACGCATCCACCATTCACACCAACAGGGGGCGCCACCCAACACTGAGAGCTCCATGTGTGGTGAATGATGGAGAGGAAAATCCCCCGACAGTCAATTCCATCTCACCGGACTCCATAAGAGAGACCTCTGTACACCCGCTGTGCCCATTATGAGGGGTTCCCACCATCCCTGTGCTGAGTTCCCGGGTCTGTACACCCGCTGTGCCCATTATGAGGGGTTCCCACCATCCCTGTGCTGAGTTCCTGGGTCTGTATACCCGCTGTGCCCATTATGAGGGGTTCTCACCATCCCTGTGCTGAGTTCCCGGGTCTGTACACCCGCTGTGCCCATTATGAGGGGTTCCCACCATCCCTGTGCTGAGTTCCCAGGTCTGTACACCCGCTGTGCCCATTATGAGGGGTTCCCACCATCCCTGTGCTGAGTTCCCAGGTCTGTACACCCGCTGTGCCCATTATGAGGGGTTCCCACCATCCCTGTGCTGAGTTCCCGGGTCTGTACACCTGCTGTGCCCATTATGAGGGGTTCTCACCATCCCTGTGCTGAGTTCCCGGGTCTGTACACCCGCTGTGCCCATTATGAGGGGTTCCCACCATCCCTGTGCTGAGTTCCTGGGTCTGTACACCCGCTGTGCCCATTATGAGGGGTTCCCACCATCCCTGTGCTGAGTTCCCGGGTCTGTACACCCGCTGTGCCCATTATGAGGGGTTCCCACCATCCCTGTGCTGAGTTCCCCTCTGTACACCCGCTGTGCCCATTATGAGGGGTTCCCACCATCCCTGTGCTGAGTTCCCGGGTCTGTACACCCGCTGTGCCCATTATGAGGGGTTCCCACCATCCCTGTGCTGAGTTCCCGGGTCTGTACACCCGCTGTGCCCATTATGAGGGGTTGTACACACTGTAAGGGGTATATTGTGCGGTGTATACGGTATGCGGCGCCCCCCCATGGACGCTCTCTCCAGGTGTGGGGGGTTTTGTGTGATTTGTATATATAAGTCAGTCTGTGTTTAGACTACATTGATCAATACTCCAATGTGGGCGTCAGAGCCGGCCAGCGATGCCGCCTGTAATGCAATATCTGCTGTATGGTAATTGGACGGGCACAGCGGGATTAACCCTTTCCCTGAAATCGTCAACCTTTTCTGAAACATATTCTTCTACAATACAAGAATACAAAGTAACAAACCGGAATCATTCAAAAATATGTTGATGATAATAATATAAGGTAATAATAATACTAAGCGATAATAAATAATAACAACATACATAAAATAAGAATGATGATAATATTATTAATAATAATAAATAACATAAAGTAATAATAATAATAATAATAATAATATCAGAAAATTAATTTTAAAAAATTTCAGCAACCCAACAGGCAGCTCCGCCCACTGGAGCCGAGGCTCAGCTCCGCCCCCACCTGTCCTCCGCCTCGTCTCATGTGATCAGCGGTATTTATATCGGGGGATCTGGGGGGGGGGGGGGGGGATCAGCGTATCTGTGGGCTGGTCATACACAAGTAGAGGTATTAACAAATCCCGACAGCTCACAATATACAACAACAGTATAAAGCTCCACCTCCGATCTGTACAGAGCCGCCTTGAGCTCCAGTCAGTGACTTTGCCTAGGCTGAGATGTCATCAGTCTGTTGCAGGCAGGAGGAAGCATTTCCCCAGTTTCCCCTCCCCCAGTGATCAGACTGATCATTGTAACAGGAGAAATAGAGAGGATGAATCTCTCTAATGGGGACACAGACAGCAATAAAAACCTGACAGGGAGTCTTATCCATCTCCACTCCATCCAACACTAAAAGGAACATTTTTACCTTTAGTTATACTTTAGTTGTACCTAGGCTGGAATTTGAAAATGTAGAGGTTGTAATGTTTCCTCCTGAAAATAGCCATGCACTTTCTGTGCCTAGGCACTCCTTATGTCAGTGTACTTCCTGTGCCTAGGCACTCCTTATGTCACTGCACTTCCTGTGCCTAGGCACTCCTTATGTCAGTGTACTTCCTGTGCCTAGGCACTCCTTATGTCAGTGTACTTCCTGTGCCTAGGCACTCCTTATGTCAGTGTACTTCCTGTGCCTAGGCACTCCTTATGTCACTGCACTTCCTGTGCCTAGGCACTCCTTATGTCAGTGTACTTCCTGTGCCTAGGCACTCCTTATGTCAGTGCACTTCCTGTGCCTAGGCACTCATAGATGATCTTACACTGCAGATACACAGCTAAGGCATTCTGAGGAAGCAAAGCCCTGCCTCCCACCAAGATGGCCGTCTCCACACAGTGACACGGAGTAGAGCAAAGCTTGATAGGTCAGTATTCGGGAAACGTTCAACTGCAGAGACCGCACACAATACCGGTGAGCGGTCCTCTGCCCTCCGATTGCTGTTCAAACCTTCCTATGGATCCCTCCTCTGTTTACATTGTGAGGATGATTCTCCAGCCAATCCCGGGTGATATTTTGTGTATATAGAACGATTTGAACCGAGACGGGAACTACAAGACCCATCAAGACCGGGATGGTGAGATTTATTTTCAGAACACATTATGGTATTCCATAAGATAGCGGAGTCATTTATTGGGTGACATTCCGCTGTCATAGTACATCATCCATACACAGCCCAATCTGATCAATACACAGCCCAATCTGATCAATACACAGCCCAATCTGATCAATACACAGCCCAATCTGATCAATACACAGTCCAATCTGATCAATACACAGTCCAATCTGATCAATACACAGCCCAATCTGATCAATACACAGTCCAATCTGATCAATACACAGTCCAATCTGATCAATACACAGTCCAATCTGATCAATACACAGCCCAATCTGATCAATACACAGCCCAATCTGATCAATACACAGTCCAATCTGATCAATACACAGTCCAATCTGATCAATACACAGCCCAATCTGATCAATACACAGTCCAATCTGATCAATACACAGTCCAATCTGATCAATACACAGTCCAATCTGATCAATACACAGTCCATTCTGATCAATACACAGTCCATTCTGATCAATAAGAAGTGAGAGGGTAGACGCTGTTCTGGGCGGAATGTTTTACCCCCCCCCGGCTTGTTAAGGGTCCCTACATTTGTTGAGTGAATCTCTATTCCTAATGTGATAAGATGGTCGGGGTTCTATATCCACAATCTAGTGCCGGGATGAAGATGTACAAACAGTCCGATCAGAAATGAGTGCGATTCCTCCGATCAGAAATGAGTGCGATTCCTCCGATCAGAAATGAGTGCGATTCCTCCGATCAGAAATGAGTGCGATTCCTGTATACAAAAACCACAATTCTAAATACGACAATCTGATGTGATATTAAAGAATATTGTATATAAACAGCGATGTCATCATATAAAACATTTGTATCCTCTTGTAATGCCCTCTAGTGGAGACTAGAGAAAGTGCTACAAGTCCATATATCATGAAGTTTAATAAAGTGAGATAATAAAAGTGACAGGTGCTCTTCAAAAACTGTATTCAGTGCTTCTTATGGTGCCCCATAAGAAACGCCCTCCCCGGAGCCATTCACCCCCCACCAGGGTATTTCACCTTCACAGTATTTGTCGCTGTGTAGCGGCTCCTGGTCCTTCTTTAGCTGGACATTTATTGCTCAGGCTTTGAATATGTCCTTAAAGGAAAGTTAAATCAAAATGTTTATATTATTACAAAATCTGATCAATACACAGCCCAATCTGATCAATACACAGCCCAATCTGATCAATACACAGCCCAATCTGATCAATACACAGCCCAATCTGATCAATACACAGTCCAATCTGATCAATACACAGCCCAATCTGATCAATACACAGCCCAATCTGATCAATACACAGCCCAATCTGATCAATACACAGTGAAATCTGAACATTTTACTCCATTAGTTGATATTTAAGGGTGATGGAATCCGGTGTATTTCCCATTGATCGCCCGGCGGGTGTCGCGGGGTCAGCGGCTCTGGAATCTCAGAAGGTTTTTTGGATGGATTGTGCAGATTCCAGAAGGAGATCGGGAATCTTGTTCTCATTAGGGATGATTTATGGCTCCGCAAATTAGAGGAGATGGAGGCGGATAACATATCCTTTGGAATCCGTAAAATTTTAGATGCGGCGGATCAGTCTCCTGGGAACAGGAACACCAATCAGAGACATGGGGGGACCATCCGGGAACACCAATCAGAGACATGGGGAGACCATCCGGGAACAGGAACACCAATCAGAGACATGGGGAGATCATCCGGGAACAGGAACACCAATCAGAGACATGGGGAGACCATCCAGGAACAGGAACACCAATCAGAGACATGGGGGGACCATCCGGGAACAGGAACACCAATCAGAGACATGGGGAGATCATCCGGGAACAGGAACACCAATCAGAGACATGGGGGGACCATCCGGGAACAGGAACACCAATCAGAGACATGGGGGACCATCCAGGAACAGGAACACCAATCAGAGACATGGGGAGACCATCCGGGAACAGGAACACCAATCAGAGACATGGGGGGACCATCCGGGAACACCAATCAGAGACATGGGGAGATCATCCGGGAACAGGAACACCAATCAGAGACATGGGGGACCATCCAGGAACAGGAACACCAATCAGAGACATGGGGGACCATCCAGGAACAGGAACACCAATCAGAGACATGGGGGGACCATCCAGGAACAGGAACACCAATCAGAGACATGGGGGACCATCCAGGAACAGGAACACCAATCAGAGACATGGGGAGACCATCCGGGAACAGGAACACCAATCAGAGACATGGGGGGACCATCCGGGAACAGGAACACCAATCAGAGACTTGGGGGACCATCCGGGAACAGGAACACCAATCAGAGACATGGGGGGACCATCCAGGAACAGGAACACCAATCAGAGACATGGGGGGACCATCCAGGAACAGGAACACCAATCAGAGACATGGGGGGACCATCCGGGAACAGGAACACCAATCAGAGACATGGGGAGACCATCCGGGAACAGGAACACCAATCAGAGACATGGGGGGACCATCCGGGAACAGGAACACCAATCAGAGACATGGGGGGACCATCCGGGAACACCAATCAGAGACATGGGGGGACCATCCGGGAACACCAATCAGAGACATGGGGGGACCATCCGGGAACACCAATCAGAGACATGGGGGGACCATCCGGGAACAGGAACACCAATCAGAGACATGGGGAGACCATCCAGGAACAGGAACACCAATCAGAGACATGGGGGGACCATCCGGGAACAGGAACACCAATCAGAGACATGGGGGACCATCCAGGAACAGGAACACCAATCAGAGACATGGGGGGACCATCCGGGAACAGGAACACCAATCAGAGACATGGGGAGACCACCCAGGAACAGGAACACCAATCAGAGACATGGGGGGACCATCCGGGAACAGGAACACCAATCAGAGACATGGGGAGACCACCCAGGAATAGGAACACCAATCAGAGACATGGGGGGACCATCCGGGAACAGGAACACCAATCAGAGACATGGGGGGACCACCCAGGAACAGGAACACCAATCAGAGACATGGGGGGACCATCCAGGAACAGGAACAGCCAATCAGAGACATGGGGGGACCATTCGGGAACGCCGGTACTGTGCTGTGTGGAATTCTGGGAGTCATCTCCGCTTCCCATAATATACATCATCTGCGGCTGCCAGGTTCCAGGGGTTCTCCTCTGTACATCCCAACAGGACTGCAGCTTCTCATCACATGATTCTCTGCAACTCCAAACAGCAGTGGGCGGAGCTTGGAGGACGGGGGCGTTTCTTTCTACAGTCCAGCCAAAAAATAAATACAAATGTTTCAATCTGTTTTACATCTGACTGGAGCATGAAAGAGTACCTGTCACCTACATGCACAGGTGTACCGGCTCCTCCCCTTCAGTCTTGCACAGGTGTAGCGGCTCCTCCCCCTTCAGTCTTGCACAGGTGTAGTGGCTCCTCCCCTTCAGTCTTGCAAAGGTGTACCGGCTCCTCCCTTTCAGTCTTGCACAGGTGTAGAGACTCCTCCCCTTCAGTCTTGCACAGGTGTAGAGACTCCTCCCCTTCAGTCTTGCACAGATGTACCGGCTCCTCCCCTTCAGTCTTGCACAGGTGTAGAGACTCCTCCCCTTCAGTCTTGCACAGGTGTAGAGACTCCTCCCCTTCAGTCTTGCACAGGTGTAGAGACTCCTCCCCTTCAGTCTTGCACAGGTGTAGAGACTCCTCCCCTTCAGTCTTGCACAGGTGTAGAGGCTCCATCCCTTCAGCCCGGGTTCACACCTATGCGAATTAGATGTGCGTTTCCCCGCATCTAATTCGCATAATAGGAGAATGTGACCGGCTCCCTATGGAGCCGGTTCACATATCTCCGGGGCGGCTGCGGAGCGCACTGCACAAAAACGCTGTGCGCTCCTGTGCGATCCGCAGCCCGGTATAGTGAGAACCCGGGCTCAGTCTTGCACAGCTGTTGTGGCTCCTCCCTTTCAGTCTTGCACAGCTGGCAGGTTTTTTTTTGCTGCCCCCTGCTGGGGAGAGTCACCCTCTCTATGTGTCCCACCATCACTGATACAGAAAGTGTGGGGGAGGGGGATCCTAAGTTATGAGTTGTCACCAGAACAGGAAATGAGGGGAAACCTTCCGGTGGGGACAATTATCTAAAGCTGGACATTCGCTGGTAGATTTCCGAACGTTTGTATGAAAATTCTCATCAGTACATTCCAAATATTATCCCACTGTGTGAAAACGTTTATAAACGCCCCTCCCCCATCCATATTTACAGGAGACAATAAAGGGGACCTGTCAGTAACTGCAAGTTTGAGCAAAATTAGATGAACTCCAACTTTTATCCGTCCTTCAGCTCGGGACAGTGACTGAGCCTATCCTGTATGATGTGTAGGGGGCGCTGTGCGTTGCTCTATCCTGTATGATGTGTAGGGGGCGCTGTGCGTTGCTCTATCCTGTATGGTGTGTAAGGGGCTCTGTGCGTTGCTCTATCCTGTATGGTATGTGGGGGGCACTGTGCGTTGCTCTATCCTGTATGATGTGTAGGGGGTGCTGTGCGTTGCTCTATCCTGTATGATGTGTAGGGGGCGCTGTGCGTTGCTCTATCCTGTATGGTGTGTAGGGGGCGCTGTGCGTTGCTCTATCCTGTATGATGTGTAGGGGGCGCTGTGCGTTGCTCTATCCTGTATGATGTGTAGGGGGCCCTGTGCGTTGCTCTATCCTATATGATGTGTAGGGGGTGCTGTGCGTTGCTCTATCCTGTATGATGTGTAGGGGGCGCTGTGCGTTGCTCTATCCTGTATGATGTGTAGGGGGCCCTGTGCGTTGCTCTATCCTGTATGATGTGTAGGGGGTGCTGTGCGTTGCTCTATCCTGTATGATGTGTAGGGGGCGCTGTGCGTTGCTCTATCCTGTATGGTGTGTAGGGGGCGCTGTGCGTTGCTCTATCCTGTATGATGTGTAGGGGGCGCTGTGCGTTGCTCTATCCTGTATGATGTGTAGGGGGCGCTGTGCGTTGCTCTATCCTGTATGGTATGTAGGGGGCGCTGTGCATTGCTCTATCTTGTATGGTGTGTAGGGGGTGCTGTGCGTTGCTCTATCCTGTATGATTTGTAGGGGTGCTGTGCGTTGCTCTATCCTGTATGGTGTGTAGGGGGCGCTGTGCTCTATCCTGTATGGTGTGTAGGGGGCGCTGTGCGTTGCTCTATCCTGTATGGTATGTAGGGGGCGCTGTGCGTTGCTCTATCCTGTATGGTGTGTAGGGGGCGCTGTGCATTGCTCTATCCTGTATGGTCTGTAGGGGGCGCTGTGCGTTGCTCTATCCTGTATGGTGTGTAGGGGGCGCTGTGCGTTGCTCTATCCTGTATGATGTGTAGGGGGCGCTGTGCGTTGCTCTATCCTGTATGGTGTGTAAGGGGCGCTGTACGTTGCTCTATCCTGTATGATGTGTAGGGAGCGCTGTGCGTTGCTCTATCCTGTATGATGTGTAGGGGGCCCTGTGCGTTGCTCTATCCTGTATGGTATGTAGGGGGCGCTGTGCGTTGCTCTATCCTATATAGTATGTAGGGGCGCTGTGCGTTGCTCTGTCCTGTATGATGTGTAGGGGGCGCTGTGCGTTGCTCTATCCTGTATGGTATGTAGGGGGCGCTGTGCGTTGCTCTATCCTGTATGGTGTGTAGGGGGCACTGTGCGGTGCTCTATCCTGTATGGTGTGTAGGGGGCGCTGTGCGTTGCTCTATCCTGTATGATGTGTAGGGGGCGCTGTGCGTTGCTCTATCCTGTATGGTGTGTAGGGGGCGCTGTGCGTTGCACTATCCTGTATGGTGTGTAGGGGGCCCTGTGCGTTGCACTATCTTGTATGATGTGTAGGGGGCGCTGTGCGTTGCTCTATCCTGTATGATGTGTAGGGGGAGATGTACGTTGCTCTATCCTGTATGGTATGTAGGGGGCGCTGTGCGTTGCTCTATCCTGTATGGTGTGTAGGGGGCCCTGTGCGTTGCTCTATCCTGTATGGTATGTAGGGGGCGCTGTGCGTTGCTCTATCCTATATAGTATGTAGGGGGCGCTGTGCATTGCTCTATCCTATATAGTATGTAGGGGGCGCTGTGCGTTGCTCTATCCTGTATGATGTGTAGAGGGCGCTGTGCGTTGCTCTATCCTGTATGGTATGTAGGGGGCGCTGTGCGTTGCTCTATCCTGTATGGTGTGTAGGGGGCGCTGTGCGTTGCTCTATCCTGTATGGTGTGTAGGGGGTGCTGTGCGTTGCTCTATCCTGTATGGTGTGTAGGGGGCGCTGTGCGTTGCTCTATCCTGTATGGTGTGTAGGGGGCGCTGTGCGTTGCTCTATCCTGTATGGTGTGTAGGGGGCGCTGTGCGTTGCTCTATCCTGTATGGTGTGTAGGGGGCGCTGTGCGTTGCTCTATCCTGTATGGTGTGTAGGGGGCGCTGTGCGTTGCTCTATCCTGTATGATGTGTAGGGGGCGCTGTGCTTTGCTCTATCCTGTATGGTGTGTAGGGGGCGCTGTGCGTTGCTCTATCCTGTATAGTGTGGAGGGGGCCCTGTGCGTTGCACTATCCTGTATGATGTGTAGGGGGCGATGTGCGTTGCACTATCCTGTATGATGTGTAGGGGGTGCTGTGCGTTGCTCTATCCTGTATGATGTGTAGGGGGCGCTGTGCGTTGCTCTATCCTGTATGGTGTGTAGGGGGCGCTGTGCGTTGCTCTATCCTGTATGGTGTGTAGGGGGCGCTGTGCGTTGCTCTATCCTGTATGGTCTGTAGGGAGCGCTGTGCATTGCTCTATCCTGTATGATGTGAAGGGGGGCGCTGTGCGTTGCTCTATCCTGTACGGTGTGTAGGGGGAGCTGTGTGTTGCTCTTTCCTGTATGATGTGTAGGGGGCGCTGTGCGTTGCTCTATCCTATATAGTATGTAGGGGCGCTGTGCGTTGCACTATCCTGTATGGTGTGTAGGGGGCGCTGTGCGTTGCTCTATCCTGTATGATGTGTAGGGGGCGCTGTGCGTTGCTCTATCCTGTACGGTGTGTAGGGGGCGCTGTGCGTTGCTCTTTCCTGTATGATGTGTAGGGGGCGCTGTGCGTTGCTCTATCCTGTATGGTGTGTAGGGGGCGCTGTGCGTTGCTCTATCCTGTATGATGTGTAGGGGGCGCTGTGCATTGCTCTATCCTGTATGGTGTGTAGGGGGCGCTGTGCGTTGCTCTATCCTGTATGATGTGTAGGGGGCACTGTGCGTTGCTCTATCGTGTATGATGTGTAGGGGGCCCTGTGCGTTGCTCTATCCTGTATGATGTGTAGGGGGCGCTGTGCATTGCTCTATCCTGTATGGTGTGTAGGGGGCGCTGTGCGTTGCTCTATCCTGTATGGTATGTAGGGGGCGCTGTGCGTTGCTCTATCCTGTATGGTGTGTAGGGGGCGCTGTGCGTTGCTCTATCCTGTATGGTGTGTAGGGGCGCTGTGCGTTGCTCTATCCTGTATGGTGTGTAGGGGGCGCTGTGCGTTGCTCTATCCTGTATGGTATGTAGGGGGCGCTGTGCGTTGCTCTATCCTGTATGGTGTGTAGGGGGCGCTGTGCGTTGCTCTATCCTATATGGTCTGTAGGGGGCGCTGTGCGTTGCCATATCCTGTATGGTGTGTAGGGGGCGCTGTGCGTTGCTCTATCCTGTATGATGTGTAGGGGGCGCTGTGCGTTGCTCTATCCTGTATAGTGTGTAAGGGGCGCTGTACATTGCTCTATCCTGTATGGTGTGTAGGGGGCGCTGTGCGTTGCTCTATCCTGTATGATGTGTAGGGGGCGCTGTGCGTTGCTCTATCCTGTATGATGTGTAGGGGGCGCTGTGCATTGCTCTATCCTATATAGTATGTAGGGGGCGCTGTGCGTTGCTCTGTCCTGTATGATGTGTAGGGGGCGCTGTGCGTTGCTCTATCCTGTATGGTATGTAGGGGGCGCTGTGCGTTGCTCTATCCTGTATGGTGTGTAGGGGGCGCTGTGCGTTGCTCTATCCTGTATGGTGTGTAGGGGGCGCTGTGCATTGCTCTATCCTGTATGGTGTGTAGGGGGTGCTGTGCGTTGCTCTATCCTGTATGGTATGTAGGGGGCGCTGTGCATTGCTCTATCCTGTATGGTGTGTAGGGGGCGCTGTGCGTTGCTCTATCCTGTAAGGTGTGTAGGGGGCGCTGTGCGTTACTCTATCCTGTATGATGTGTAGGGGGCGCTGTGCGTTGTTCTATCCTGTATGGTCTGTAGGGGGCGCTGTGTGTTGCACTATCCTGTATGGTGTGTAGGGGGCGCTGTGCGTTGCTCTATCCTGTACGGTGTGTAGGGGGCCCTGTGCGTTGCTCTATCCTGTATGATGTGTAGAGGGCGCTGTGCGTTGCTCTGTCCTGTATGATGTGTAGGGGGCGCTGTGCGTTGCTCTATCCTGTATGGTGTGTAGGGGGCGCTGTGCGTTGCTCTATCCTGTATGATGTGTAGAGGGCGCTGTGCGTTGCTCTATCATGTATGATGTGTAGGGGGCGCTGTGCGTTGCTCTATCCTGTATGATTTGTAGGGGTGCTGTGCGTTGCTCTATCCTGTATGGTGTGTAGGGGGCGCTGTGCGTTGCTCTATCCTGTATGATGTGTAGGGGGCGCTGTGCGTTCCTGTATCCTGTATGATGTGTAGGGGGCGCTGTGCGTTGCTCTATCCTGTATGGTGTGTAAGGGGCGCTGTGCGTTGCTCTATCCTGTATGATGTGTAGGGGGCCCTGTGCGTTGCTCTATCCTGTATGGTATGTAGGGGGCGCTGTGCGTTGCTCTATCCTATATAGTATGTAGGGGGCGCTGTGCGTTGCTCTGTCCGGTATGATGTGTAGGGGGCGCTGTGCGTTGCTCTATCCTATATAGTATGTAGGGGGCGCTGTGCGTTGCTCTATCCTGTATGGTATGTAGGGGGTGCTGTGCGTTGCTCTATCCTGTATGGTATGTAGGGGGCGCTGTGCATTGCTCTATCCAGTATGGTATGTAGGGGGCGCTGTGCATTGCTCTATCCTGTATGGTGTGTAGGGGCGCTGTGCGTTGCTCTATCCTGTATGGTATGTAGGGGGTGCTGTGCGTTGCTCTATGCTGTATGGTATGTAGGGGGCGCTGTGCGTTGCTCTATCCTGTATGATGTGTAGGGGGCGCTGTGCGTTGCTATATCCTGTATGATGTGTAGGGGGCGCTGTGCGTTGCTCTATCCTGTATGGTGTGTAGGGGGCGCTGTGCGTTGCACTATCCTGTATGATGTGTAGGGGGTGCTGTGCGTTGCTCTATCCTGTATGATGTGTAGGGGGCGCTGTGCGTTGCTCTATCCTGTATGGTGTGTAGGGGGCGCTGTGCGTTGCTCTATCCTGTATGGTCTGTAGGGGGCGCTGTGCGTTGCTCTATCCTGTATGATGTGTAGGGGGTGCTGTGCATTGCTCTATCCTGTATGATGTGTAGGGGGCGCTGTGCGTTGCTCTATCCTGTATGGTGTGTAAGGGGTGCTGTGCGTTGCTCTATCCTGTATGATGTGTAGGGGGCGCTGTGCGTTGCTCTATCCTGTATGATGTGTAGGGGGCCCTGTGCGTTGCTCTATCCTGTATGATGTGTAGGGGGCGCTGTGCGTTGCTCTATCCTGTATGATGTGTAGGGGGCGCTGTGCGTTGCTCTATCCTGTATGGTGTGTAGGGGGTGCTGTGCGTTGCTCTTTCCTGTATGGTATGTAGGGGGCGCTGTGCGTTGCTCTATCCTGTATGGTGTGTAGGGGGCGCTGTGCGTTGCTCTATCCTGTATGATGTGTAGGGGGCGCTGTGCATTGCACTATCCTGTATGATGTGTAGGGGGCGCTGTGAGTTGCTCTATCCTGTATGGTGTGTAGGGGGGCGCTGTGCGTTGCACTATCCTGTATGGTGTGTAGGGGGCGCTCTGCGTTGCTCTATCCTGTACGGTGTGTAGGGGGCCCTGTGCGTTGCTCTATCCTGTATGATGTGTAGGGGGCGCTGTGCGTTGCTCTATCCTGTATGGTGTGTAAGGGGCGCTGTGCGTTGCTCTATCCTGTATGGTGTGTAGGGGGCGCTGTGCGTTGCTCTATCTTGTACGGTGTGTAGGGGGCCCTGTGCGTTGCTCTATCCTGTATGGTGTGTAGGGGGCGCTGTGCATTGCTCTATCCTATATGATGTGTAGGGGGCGCTGTGCGTTGCTCTATCCTATATGATGTGTAGGGGCGCTGTGCGTTGCTCTATCCTGTATGGTGTGTAGGGGCGCTGTGCGTTGCTCTATCCTGTATGATGTGTAGGGGGCCCTGTGCGTTGCTCTATCCTGTATGATGTGTAGGGGGCGCTGTGCGTTGCTCTATCCTGTATAGTGTGTAGGGGGCGATGTGCGTTGCTCTATCCTATATGATGTGTAGGGGGCGCTGTGCGTTGCTCTATCCTTTATGATGTGTAGGGGGCGCCGTACATTGCTCTAACCTGTATGATGTGTAGGGGGCCCTGTGCGTTGCTCTATCCTTTATGATGTGTAGGGGGCGCTGTGCGTTGCTCTAACCTGTATGATGTGTAGGGGGCGCTGTGCGTTGCTCTGTCCTGTATGATGTGTAGGGGGCACCGTTCACATCGAATGGCACTGCGGCTGGTGCGTTGCGGAAACGCATGCATTTTACTGAAGGTGTGAATACCCCTTGAAGGGCCAGCGGGGGGGGGGGGGTGTTTCAGGTGTCATAGTTGCCTCCGCAGACTTACAATTGTGTGTTGAATTTACCTCCCACAATCCCCGGGGAGAGTCCGCCATCCTAATCTACCCTGACATGACTCCGCCTACTGGATTGAGATGGAACTGAGCCACGCCTCCCCCGTCTGGATAGAGGTGGAACTGAGCCATGCCTCCCCCTGCTGGAGAGAGATAGAACTGAGCCACGCCTCCCCCTGCTGGACGGAGATGGAACTGAGCCACGCCTCCCCCTGCTGGAGAGAAATCAAACTGAGCCACGCCTCGCCCTGCTGGACAGAGATGGAACTGAGCCAAGCCGCCCCCTGCTGGAGAGAGATGGAACTGAGCCACACCTCCCCCTGCTGGAAAGAATTGGAACTGAGCCACACCTCCCCCTGCTGGACAGAAAAGGAACTGAGCCACGCCTCCGCCTGTTGGAAGGTGATGGAACTGAGCTACGCCTCCCCCTGCTGGACAGAGATGGAACTGAGCCACGCCTCCCCCTGCTGGACAGAGATGGAACTGAGCCACGCCTCCCCCTGCTGGACAGAGATGGAACTGAGCCACGCCTCCCCCTGCTGGACGGAGAAGGAACTGAGCCACGCCTCCCCCTGCTGGACAGAGATGGAACTGAGCCACGCCTCCCCCTGCTGGACAGAGATGGAACTGAGCCACGCCTCCCCCTGCTGGAGAGAGATGGAACTGAGCCACGCCTCCCCCTGCTGGATGGAGATGGAACTGAGCCACGCCTCCCCCTCCTGGAGAAAGATGGAACTGAGCCACGCCTGCCCCTTGTGGAGAAAGATGGAACTGAGCCACGCCTCCCCCTGCTGGAGAGAAATGGAACTGAGCCACGCCTCCCCCTGCTGGGGAGAAATGAATCTGAGCCACGCCTCCGCCTGCTGGAGAGAAATGGAACTGAGCCACGCCTCCCCCTGCTGGGGAGAAATGAATCTGAGCCACGCCTCCCCCGCTAGAGAGAAATCTAACTGAGCCACGCCTCCCCCTGCTGGAGAGAAATGGAACTGAGCCACGCCTCCCCCTGCTGGAGAGAAATCTAACTGAGCCACGCCCCCCCTGCTAGAGAGAGATGGAACTGAGCCACGCCTCCCCCTGCTGGATGGAGATGGAACTGAACCACGCCTTCCCCTGATGGAGATAGAACTGAGCCACGCCTTCCCCTGCTGGATAGAGATGGAACTGAGCCATGCCTCCCCCTCCTGGAGAAAGATGGAACTGAGTCACGCCTCCCCCTGCTGGAGAGAGATGGAACTGAGCCACGCCTCCCCCTGAAGGAGAGAAATGGAACTGAGCCACGCCTCCCCCTGCTGGAGAGAAATGGAACTGAGCCACACCTCCGCCTGCTGGAGAGAAATGGAACTGAGCCACGCCTCCCCCTGCTGGAGAGAAATCGAACTGAGCCACGCCTCCCCCTGCTGGAGAGAAATGGAACTGAGCCACACCTCCCTCTGCTGGAGAGAAATCTAACTGACCCACGCCTCCCCCTGCTGGAGAGAAATGGAACCGAGCCACGCCTCCCCCTGCTGGAGAGAAATCTAACTGACCCACGCCTCCCCCTGCTGGAGAGAAATCAAACTGAGCCACGCCTCCCCCTGCTGGAGAGAAATGGAACCGAGCCACGCCTCCCCCTGCTGGACGGAGAAGGAACTGAGCCACGCCTCCGCCTGTTGGAAGGTGATCGAACTGAGCTACGCCTCCCCCTGCTGGACAGAGATGGAACTGAGCCACGCCTCCCCCTGCTGGACAGAGATGGAACTGAGCCACGCCTCCCCCTGCTGGATGGAGAAGGAACTGAGCCACGCCTCCCCCTGCTGGACAGAGATGGAACTGAGCCACGCCTCCCCCTGCTGGACTGAGCCACGCCTCCGCCTGTTGGAAGGTGATGGAACTGAGCTACGCCTCCCCCTGCTGGACAGAGATGGAACTGAGCCACGCCTCCCCCTGCTGGACAGAGATGGAACTGAGCCACGCCTCCCCCTGCTGGACGGAGAAGGAACTGAGCCACGCCTCCCCCTGCTGGACAGAGATGGAACTGAGCCACGCCTCCCCCTGCTGGACAGATATGGAACTGAGCCACGCCTCCCCCTGCTGGAGAGAGATGGAACTGAGCCACGCCTCCCCCTGCTGGATGGAGATGGAACTGAGCCACGCCTCCCCCTCCTGGAGAAAGATGGAACTGAGCCACGCCTGCCCCTTGTGGAGAAAGATGGAACTGAGCCACGCCTCCCCCTGCTGGAGAGAAATGGAACTGAGCCACGCCTCCCCCTGCTGGGGAGAAATGAATCTGATCCACGCCTCCGCCTGCTGGAGAGAAATGGAACTGAGCCACGCCTCCCCCTGCTAGAGAGAAATCTAACTGAGCCACGCCTCCCCCTGCTGGAGAGAAATGGAACTGAGCCACGCCTCCCCCTGCTGGAGAGAAATATAACTGAGCCACGCCTCCCCCTGCTGGAGAGAGATGGAACTGAGCCACGCCTCCCCCTGCTGGAGAGAAATGGAACTGAGCCACGCCCCCCCTGCTAGAGAGAGATGGAAATGAGCCACGCCTCCCCCTGCTGGAGAGAGATGGAACTGAGCCACGCCTCCCCCTGCTGGATGGAGATGGAACTGAACCACGCCTTCCCCTGATGGAGATAGAACTGAGCCACGCCTTCCCCTGCTGGATAGAGATGGAACTGAGCCATGCCTCCCCCTCCTGGAGAAAGATGAAACTGAGACACGCCTCCCCCTGCTGGAGAGAGATGGAACTGAGCCACGCCTCCCCCTGAAGGAGAGAAATGGAACTGAGCCACACCTCCCCCTGCTGGAGAGAAATGGAACTGAGCCACACCTCCGCCTGCTGGAGAGAAATGGAACTGAGCCACGCCTCCCCCTGCTGGAGAGAAATCGAACTGAGCCACGCCTCCCCCTGCTGGAGAGAAATGGAACTGAGCCACACCTCCCCCTGCTGGAGAGAAATCTAACTGACCCACGCCTCCCCCTGCTGGAGAGAAATGGAACCGAGCCACGCCTCCCCCTACTGGAGAGAAATCTAACTGACCCACGCCTCCCCCTGCTGGAGAGAAATCGAACTGAGCCACGCCTCCCCCTGCTGGAGAGAAATCTAACTGACCCACGCCTCCCCCTGCTGGAGAGAAATGGAACCAAGCCACGCCTCCCCCTGCTGGACGGAGAAGGAACTGAGCCACGCCTCCGCCTGTTGGAAGGTGATGGAACTGAGCTACGCCTCCCCCTGCTGGACAGAGATGGAACTGAGCCACGCCTCCCCCTGCTGGACAGAGATGGAACTGAGCCAAGCCTCCCCCTGCTGGATGGAGAAGGAACTGAGCCACGCCTCCCCCTGCTGGACAGAGATGGAACTGAGCCACGCCTCCCCCTGCTGGACGGAGAAGGAACTGAGCCACGCCTCCGCCTGTTGGAAGGTGATGGAACTGAGCTACGCCTCCCCCTGCTGGACAGAGATGGAACTGAGCCACGCCTCCCCCTGCTGGACAGAGATGGAACTGAGCTACGCCTCCCCCTGCTGGACGGAGAAGGAACTGAGCCACGCCTCCCCCTGCTGGACAGAGATGGAACTGAGCCACGCCTCCCCCTGCTGGACAGAGATGGAACTGAGCCACGCCTCCCCCTGCTGGAGAGAGATGGAACTGAGCCACGCCTCCCCCTGCTGGATGGAGATGGAACTGAGCCACGACTTCCCCTGTTGGATGGAGATGGAACTGAGCCACGCCTCCCCCTCCTGGAGAAAGATGGAACTGAGCCACGCCTGCCCCTTGTGGAGAAAGATGGAACTGAGCCACACCTCCCCCTGCTGGAGAGAAATGGAACTGAGCCACGCCTCCCCCTGCTGGGGAGAAATTAAACTGAGCCACGCCTCCGCCTGCTGGAGAGAAATGGAACTGAGCCACGCCTCCCCCTGCTAGAGAGAAATCTAACTGAGCCAAGCCTCCCCCTGCTGGAGAGAAATGGAACTGAGCCACGCCTCCCCCTGCTGGAGAGAAATCTAACTGAGATATGCCTTCCCCTGCTGGAGAGAGATGGAACTGAGCCACGCCTCCCCCTGCTGGAGAGAAATGGAACTGAGCCACGCCCCCCCTGCTAGAGAGAGATGGAAATGAGCCACGCCTCCCCCTGCTGGAGAGAGATGGAACTGAGCCACGCCTCCCCCTGCTGGATGGAGATGGAACTGAACCACGCCTTCCCCTGATGGAGATAGAACTGAGCCACGCCTTCCCCTGCTGGATAGAGATGGAACTGAGCCATGCCTCCCCCTCCTGGAGAAAGATGGAACTGAGTCACGCCTCCCCCTGCTGGAGAGAGATGGAACTGAGCCACGCCTCCCCCTGAAGGAGAGAAATGGAACTGAGCCACGCCTCCCCCTGCTGGAGAGAAATGGAACTGAGCCACACCTCCCCCTGCTGGAGAGAAATCTAACTGACCCACGCCTCCCCCTGCTGGAGAGAAATGGAACCGAGCCACGCCTCCCCCTGCTGGAGAGAAATCTAACTGACCCACGCCTCCCCCTGCTGGAGAGAAATCGAACTGAGCCACGCCTCCCCCTGCTGGAGAGAAATCTAACTGACCCACGTCTCCCCCTGCTGGAGAGAAATGGAACCGAGCCACGACCACTGCTGGTGAGAAATGGAACTGAGCCACGCCTCCCCCTGCTGGAGAGAGATGGAACTGAGCCACGCCTCCCCCTGCTGGAGAGAGATTGGAGGTGAGCCACGCCTCCCTCTGTTGGAGAGAGATGGAACTGAGCCATGCCTCCCCCTGCTGGAGAGAAATCTAACTGAGCCACGCCTCCCCCTGCTGGAGAGAAATGGAACTGAGCCACGCCTCCCCCTGCTGGAGAGAGATGGAACTGAGCCACGCCTCCCCCTGCTGGACAGAGATGGAATTGAGCCACGCCTCCCCCTGCTGGAGAGAAATGGAACTGAGCCACTCCTCCCCCTGCTGGATGGAGATGGAACTGAGCCACGCCTCCCCCTGCTGGAGAGAGATGGAATTGAGCCACGCCTCCCCCTGCGGGAGTCGATGGAGCTGAGCCACACCTCCCCCTGCTGGACAGGGATGGAACTGAGCCACGCCTCCCCCTGCTGGACGGAGATGGAACTGAGCCACGTCTCCCCTTGCTGGAGAGAGATGGAATTGAGCCACGCCTCCCCCTGCTGGAAAGAGATGGAACTGAGCCACGCCTCCCCCTGCTGGACGGAGGTGGAACTGAGCTACGCCTCCCCCTGCTGGAGAGAGATGGAACTGAGCCACGCCTCCCCCTGCTGGAGAGAGATGGAACTGAGCCACGCCTCCCCCTGCTGGAGAGAGATGGAAATGAGCCACGTCTCCCCCTGCTGGAGAAAGATGGAACTGAGCCACTCCTCCCCCTGCTGGAGAGAGATGGAACTGAGCCACACCTCCCCCTGCTGGATGGAGATGGAACTAAGCCACACCTCCCCCTGCTGGACAGAGATGGAACTAAGCCACGCCTCCCCCTGCTGGATGGTGATGGAACTGAGCCATGCCTCCCCCTGCTGGACAGAGATAGAACTAAGCCACGCCTCCCCCTGCTAGAGAGGGATGGAACTGAGCCACGCCTCCCCCTGCTGGACAGAGATAGAACTAAGCCACGCCTCCCCCTGCTGGAGAGGGATGGAACTGAGCCACGTCTCCCCATGCTGCACGGAGATGGAACTAAGCCATGCCTCCGCCTGCTGGACAGAGATGGAACTAAGCCACGCCTCCCCCTGCTGGATGGAGATGGAACTGAGCCACGCCTCCCCCTCCTGGAGAAAGATGGAACTGAGCCACGCCTCCCCCTGCTGGTGAGAAATGGAACTGAGCCACGCCTCCCCCTGCTGGAGAGAAATCGAACTGAGCCACTCCTCCCCCTGCTGGAGAGAAATCGAACTGAACCACACCTCCCCCTGCTTGAGAGAAATCTAACTGAGCCACGCCTCCCCCTGCTGGAGAGAAATGGAACCAAGCCACGCCTCCCTCTGCTGGAGAGAGATGGAACTGAGCCACGCCTCCCCCTGCTGGAGAGAAATGGAACTGAGCCACGCCTCCCCCTGCTGGAGAGAGATGGAACTGAGCCACGCCTCCCCCTGCTGGAAAGAGATGGAACTGAGCCATGCCTCCCCCTGCTGGAGAGAGATGGAACTGAGCCACGCCTCCCGCTGCTGGATGGAGGTGGAACTGAGCTATGCCTCCCCCTGCTGAAGAGAGATGGAACTGAACCACGCCTCCCCCTGCTGGAGAGAGATGGAACTGAGCCACACCTCCCCCTGCTGGACGGAGATGGAACTGAGCCACACCACCCCCTGCTGGAGAGAGATGGAACTGAGCCACGCCTCCCCCTGCTGGACGGAGATGGAACTGAGCCACGCCTCCCCCTGCTGGAGTAAGATGGAACTGAGCCACGCCTCCCCCTGCTGGACGGTGATGGAACTGAGCTACTCCTCTCCCTGCTGGACGGAGATGGAACTGAGCCACGCCTCCCCCTGCTGGATGGTGATGGAACTGAGCCACGCCAGTCCCTGCTGGAGAGAGATGGAGCTGAGCCATGCCTCCCCATGCTGGAAGGAAATGGAAGTGAGCCACGCTACCCCCTGGTCGAGAGAAATCTAACTGAGCCACGCCTCCCCCTGCTAGAGAGAAATGTAACTGAGCCACGCCTCCCCCTGCTGGACAGAGACGGAACTGAGCCACGCCTCCCCCTGCTGGAGAGAGATGGAACTGATCCACGCCTCCCCCTGCTGGAGAGAGATGGAACTGAGCCACGCCTCCCCCTGCTGGAGAGAGATGGATCTGAGCCACGCCTCCCCCTGCTGGATGGAGATGGAACTGAGCCACGCCTCGCCCTGCTAGAGAGAGATGGAACTGAGCCACACCTCCCCCTGCTGGACGGAGATGGAACTGAGCCACGCCTCCCCCTGCTGGACGGTGATGGAACTGAGCCACGCCTCTCCCTGCTGGAGAGAGATGGAGCTGAGCCACGCCTCCCCGTACTGGACGGAGATGAAACTGAGCCACGCCCCCCCTTGCTGGAGAGAAATCTAACTGAGCCACGCCTCCCCGTGCTGGAGAGAAATGTAACTGAGCCACGCCTCCCCTGCTGGACAGAGATGGAACTGAGCCACGCCTCCCCCTGCTGGAGAGAGATGGAACTGAGCCACGCCTCCCCCTGCTGGAGAGAGATGGAACTGAGCTACGCCTACCCCTGCTGCACGGAGATGGAACTGAGCCACGCCTCCCCCTGCTGGAGAGAGATGGAACTGAGCCACGCCTCCCCTTGCTGGACGGTGATGGAACTGAGCTACGCCTCTCACTGTTGGATGGAGATGAAACTGAGCCACACCTCCCTCTACTGGACGGTGATGGAACTGAGCCACACCTCCCTCTGCTGGACGGTGATGGAACTGAGCCACGCCTCTCCCTGCTGGAGAGAGATGGAGCTGAGCCACGCCTCCCCCTGCTGGACGGAGATGGAACTGAGCCACGCCTCCCCCTGCTGGAGAGAAATCTAACTGTGCCACGCCTCCCCCTGCTGGAGAGAGATGGAACTGAGCTATGCCTCCCCCTGCTGCACGGAGATGGAACTGAGCCACGCCTCCCCCTGCTGGAGAGAGATGGAACTGAGCCACGCCTCCCCCTGCTGGACGGTGATGGAACTGAGCTACGCCTCTCACTGCTGGATGGAGATGGAACTGAGCTACACCTCCCTCTGCTGGACGGTGATGGAACTGAGCCACGCCTCTCCCTGCTGGAGAGAGATGGAGCTGAGCCACGCCTCCCCCTGCTGGACGGAGATGGAACTGAGCCACGCCTCCCCCTGCTGGAGAGAAATCTAACTGTGCCACGCCTCCCCCTGCTGTAGAAAGATGGAACTGAGCCACGCCTCCCCCTGCTGGAGAGAAATGGAAATGAGCCACGCCTCCGCCTGCTGGAGAGAAATGGAAATGAGCCACGCCTCCGCCTACTGGGGAGAAATGGAACTGAGCCACGCCTCCCCCTGCTGGAGAGAAATCTAACTGAGCCACGCCTCCCCCTGCTGGAGAGAAATGGAACTGAGTCCTGCCTCCCCCTGCTGGAGAGAGATGGAACTGAGCCACGCCTCTCCCTGCTGCAGAGAGATGGAACTGAGCCACGCCTCCCCTGCTGGAGAGAAATGGAACTGAGCCACGCCCCCCCTGCTGGAGAGAAATCTAATTGAGCCACGCCTCCCCCTGCTGGAGAGAAATGGAACTGAGCCTCGCCTCCCCCTGCTGGAGAGAGTTGGAACTGAGCCACGCCTCCCCCTGCTGGAGAGAGATGGAACTGAGCCACGCCTCCCCCTGCTTGACGGAGATGGAACTGAGCCATGCCTCCCCCTGCTGGAGGGAAATCTAACTGAGCCACGCCTCCCCCTGCTGGAGAGAAATGTAACTAAGCCACGCCTCCCCCTGCTAGAGAGAGATGGAACTGAGCCATTCCTCCGCCTGCTGGAGAGAGATGGAACTGAGCCACGCCACCCCCTGCTGGAGAGAGATGGAATTGAGCCATGCCTCCCCAGCTGGAGAGAGATGGAACTGGGCCACGCCTCCCCCTGCTGGACAGTGATGGAACTGAGCCACGCCTCCCCCTGCTGGAGAGAGATGGAACTGAGCCACGCCTCCCCCTGCTGGATGGTGATGGAACTGAGCCACACCTCCCCCTGCTGGAGAGAGATGGACCTGAGCCGCACCTCCCCCTGCTGGACGGGGATGGAACTGAGCCACGCCTCCCCCTGCTGGACGGAGATGGAACTGAGCCACGTCTCCCCTTGCTGGAGAGAGATGGAATTGAGCCACGCCTCCCCCTGCTGGAAAGAGATGGAAATGAGCCATGCCTCCCCCTGCTGGAGAGGGATGGAACTGAGCCTCACCTCCCCCTGCTGGAGAGAGTTGGAACTGAGCCACGCCTCCCCCTGCTGGAGAGAGATGGAACTGAGCCACGCCTCCCCCTGCTGGACGGAGATGGAACTGAGCCACGCCTCCCCATGCTGGAGAGAGATGGAACTGAGTCACGCCTCCCCCTGTTGGACGGAGATGGAACTGAGCCACGCCTCCCCCTGCTGGACGGAGATGGAACTGAGCCATGCCTCCCCCTGCTGGAGAGAAATGGAACTGAGCCACGCCTCCCCCTGCTGGAGAGAGATGTAACTGAGCCACACCTTCCCCTGCTGAAGAAAGATGTAACTGAGCCACGCCTCCCCCTGCTGGAGAGAGATGGAACTGAGCCACGCCTCCCCCTGCTGGAGAGAAATGGAACTGAGCCACGCCTCCCCCTGCTGGAGAGAGATGGAACTTAGCCACGCCTCCCCCTGCTGGAGAGAGATGGAATTGAGCCAAGCCTCCCCCTGCTGGAGAGAGATGGAAGTGAGCCTCACCTCCCCCTGCTAGATGGAGATGGAACTGAGCCACGTCTCCCCCTACTGGAGAAAGATGGAACTGAGCCACGCCTCCCCCTGCTGGACGGAGATGGAACTGAGCCTCGCCTCCCCCTGCTGGAGAGAAATCTCATTGAGCCACGCGTCCCCGTGCTGGAGAGAAATTGAACTGAGCCACACCTCCCCCTGCTGGAGAAAGATGGAACTGCACCACGCCTCCCCCTGCTGGAGAGAGATGGAACTGAGCCACGCCTCCCCATGGTGGAGAGAGATGGAATTGAGCCACGCCTCCCCTTGCTGGATGGAGATGGAACTGAGCCACGCCTCCCCCTGCTGGAGAAAGATGGAACTGAGCCACGCCTCCCCCTGCTGGAGAAAGATGGAACTGAGCCATGCCTCCCCCTGCTGGAGAGAGATGGAACTGAGCCACGCCTCCCCCTTGCTAGAGAGAAATGGAACTGAGCCACGCCTCCCCCTGCTGGAGAGAAATGGAACTGAGCCACACCTCCCCTTGCTGGAGAGAAATGGAACTGAGCCAAGCCTCCGCCTGCTGGAGAGACATGGAACTGAGCCACGCCTCCCCTGCTGGAGAGAGATGGAACTGAGCCACGCCTCCTCCCGCTGGAGAGAAATGGAACTGAGCCACGCCTCCCCCTGCTGGAGAGAAATCTAATTGAGTCACGCCTCGCACTGCTGGAGAGAAATGGAACTGAGCCACGCCTCCCCCTGCTGGAGAAAGATGGAACTTAGCCACGCCTCCCCCTGCTGGAGAGAGATGGAACTGAGCCACGACTCCCCCTGCTGGAGAGAGTTGGAACTGAGCCACGCCTCCCCCTGCTGGAGAGAGATGGAACTGAGCCACGCCTCCCCCTGCTGGAGAGAAATGTAACTGAGCCACGCCTCCCCCTGCTGGAGAGAAATGTAACTGAGCCACGCCTCCCCCTGCTGGAGAGAGTTGGAACTGAGCCACGCCTCCCCCTGTTGGAGGGAGATGGAACTGAGCCACGCCTCCCCCTGCTGGAGAGAAATCTAACTGAGCCACGCCTCCCCCTGCTGGAGAGAAATGTAACTGAGCCACGCCTCCCCCTGCTGGAGAGAGATGGAACTGAGCCACGCCTCCCCCTGCTGGGGAGAGATGGAACTGAGCCACGCCTCCCCCTGCTGGAGAGAGATGGACCTGAGCCATGCCTCCCCCTGCTGGAGAGAAATGTACCTGAGCCACGCTTCCCCCTGCTGGAGAGAAATGTAACTGAGCCACGCCTCCCCCTGCTGGAGAGAGTTGGAACTGAGCCACGCCTCCCCCTGCTGGAGAGAGATGGAACTGAGCCACGCCTCCCCCTGCTGGAGAGAAATGTAACTGAGCCACGCCTCCCCCTGCTGGAGAGAGATGGAACTGAACCACGGCTCCCCCTGCTGGAGAGAGATGGAACTGAGCCACACCTCCCCCTGCTGGAGAAAGATGGAACTGAGCCACGACTCCCCCTGCTGGATGGAGATGGAACTGAGCCACGCTTCCCCCTGCTGGATGGAGATGGAACTGAGCCACGCCTCCCCCTGCTAGAGAAAGATGGAACTGAGCCACGTCTCCCCCTGCTAGAGAAAGATGGAACTGAGCCACGCCTCCGCCTGCTGGAGAGAGATGGAACTGAGCCACGCCTCCCCCTGCTGGAGAGAGATGGAACTGAGCCACACCTCCACCTGCTGGAGAGAAATGGAACTGAGCCACGCCTCCCCCTGCTGGAGAGAGATGGAACTGAGCCACACCTCCCCCTGCTGGAGAGAAATGGAACTGAGCCACGCCTCCCCCTGCTAGAGAAAGATGGAACTGAGCCACGCCTCCCCCTGCTGGAGAGAGATGGAACTGAGCCACGCCTCTCCCTGCTGGAGAGAAATGGAACTGAGCCACGCCTCCGCCTGCTGGAGAGAAATGGAACTGAGCCACGCCTCTGCCTGCTGGAGAGAATTGGAACTGAGCCACGCCTCCCCCTGCTGGAGAGAGATGGAACTGAGCCACTCCTCCCCCTGCTGGAGAGAAATGGAACTGAGCCACGCCTCCTCCTGCTGGAGAGAAATGGAACTGAGCCACGTCTCCCCCTGCTGGAGAGAAATCTAATTGAGCCACGCCTCCCCCTGCTGGAGAGAAATGGAACTGAGCCACGCCTCCCCCTGCTGGAGAGAGATGGAACTAAGCCACACCTGCCCCAGCTGGAGAGAGATGGAACTGAGCCACGCCTCCCTCTGCTGGAGAAAGATGGAACTGAGCCACGCCTCCCCCAGCTGGAGAGAGATGGAACTGAGCCACGCCTCCCCCTGCTGGAGAGAGATGGAACTGAGCCACATCTCCCCCTGCTGGAGAAAGATGAAACTGATCCACGCCTCCCCCTGCTGGAGAAAGATGGAGCTGAGCCATGCCTCCCCCTGCTGGAGAGAGATGGAACTGAGCCACGCCTCCCCCTGCTGGAGAGAAATGGAACTGAGCCACGCCTCCCCCTGCTGGAGAGAGATGGAACTGAGCCACGCCTCCCCCTGCTGGAGAGAAATGGAACTGAGCCACGCCTCCCCCTGCTGTAGAGAGATGGAACTGAGCCACGTCTCCCCCTGCTGGAGAGAAATGGAACTGAGCCACGCCTCCCCCTGCTGGATGGAGATGGAACTGAGCCACGCCTCACCCTGATGGATGGAGATGGAACTACGCCTGTCCCTCCATCTATAATTTATAGCACGGCACAAAAGGTGACAACAATTCCCTCCCCTCCCTGAAATACGTTTCTCTACATTGCACGCATTTTTAGTGGGGGGGATTGATAACACATTTTAGTTTTTTCGCCTCCATCTGTGAAGGCGGCACACGTGGCGCAGAATCCACCTTGCCGCCTTCATAGATAGAGGCGAAACATCAATCCGGCTAAAAATATGAAGACCCAAATAAGATGTGATATCCAGCATTTTATGTGATAAAGCCCCGAGTACAACACACTATTGCCTTATTTGTAATATAAAATATTATTTTCACCTTCTTTTCATTTTGTGAACTCGGGGCTGCGGATTTCCTGCTGCCTGTTTGCAGCCACTTCCTGTCTACATACATTCCACTGATGACGTTTCTCAGGGCGGGGCTCCTGATGGTAATATCAGCAGACCGTGTCTGAGTACCGTGTGCTGATTGGCCACTTATAGTCCCCACTGTGACAGGGTGACAACACAGGAGCATAATTAGGAGAGAAAGACAGAGCGTTGTCACTCTATAACAGGAAGTGCCTGAGCAAAGACCTCCATGGCAGGATCCGGGAACTTCGGGATAATCCATTGGTCATGTGACTTCTTCCGGAATCTTCTCCCTGATCTGTGCAGTCATCCAGAGTGAGACTTCCTGTAATAAAGACCGCCCACTGCTGCCCCTTCCTTGTCTCCGCCCCGCCTGTAGTATTCTGCAGTGGGTGGAGCCTTTTGGGCCAATCCAACAGCTCTGCTCTTTGTTCAGTAGAGTGATGATGTCACTGTTACTTTTACAAGGTAATATCTGGGTTTACAAAGTGGATTAATATATTTTGGGTGTATTGTGGAATAGACCTCCTCAACACCGACCCCAAATACCAACCTGAACCCCCTCAACAACAACCCCAAATCCTAACCTGACCCCCTCAACACTGACCCCAAATCCCAACCCCCTCAACAACAACCCCAAATCCCAACCCCCTCAACAACAACCCCAAATCCCAACCTGAACCCCCTCAACACCAACCCCAAATCCCAACCTGAACCCCCTCAACACCAACCCCAAATCCCAACCTGAACCCCCTCAACACCAACCCCAAATCCCAACCTGAACCCCTCAACAACAACCCCAAATCCCAACCTGAACCCCCTCAACCCCAAATCCCAACACCAACCCCAAATCCTAACCCCAACCCCCTCAATGCAAACCCCATATCCTAACCTCAACCCCCTAACCCTCTAATACGAAATCTAACACCTTACCCCTAATCTTCTAACCCCAAATCCTAACCCCCTCAACGGCAACCCCAAATCCTAACACCAACCCCCTCAATGCCAACCCCAAATCCTAACTCTAACCCCCTAGCCCTCTAATCCCAAATCTAACACCTTACCCCTAATCTTCTAACCCCAAATCCTAACCCCAAACCCCTTAACACCAACCCCAAATCCTAACCCCAACCCCCTCAACACCGACCCCAAATCCTAACCCCAACCCCCTCAACACCAACCCCAAATCCTAACCCCAACCCCCTCAACACCGACCCCAAATCCTAACCCCAACCCCCTCAACTCTGACCCCAAATCCTAACCCCAAATCCCTAACCCTCTAATCCCAAATCTAACACCTTACCCCTAATCTTCTAACCCCAATCCTAACCCCAACCCCCTCAACACCAACCCCAAATCCTAGCCCCAACACCCCATTACCAACCCCAAATCCTATCCCCAACCCCTTCAACACCAACCCCAAATAGAACCCCTTACCCCTAAACTAACTACAACCCCCTAAATCCAACCCTCTAACTGTAAATCCAATCCCCTAATCCTAACTCCAACCCCTAGTCCTAGCTCTAACCCCAACTCCCTGATCCTCTAACCCTAAATCTAACTCCCTATCCATACACCCAGTGCCCTAACCATCTAACCATAATCCCACTAGTCCTAACCTTCTAATCTGAACACCCTAACCCCAAAAAGCCAACCTTCTAATCCTAAACCCTATCCCTAACTCCAATCCCCAACTTTAACTCAAATTCCCTAACTTACTGACCCCAACCTCCTATCCCTGTAAACCTAACCCCAACCTTCTAACCAGAACCTCCTATCCTGAACCACAATCCCCTAAACATAACCTTCTAGACTCAGACCCCTAACCCTCCAACCCCTAACCCTAACCCCAACTCTTTGGCCCCCTAACCCCAACCCTCAAACTTTAACCATAACTCCCTAACCCCAATTCTGTTACCTTCTAACTCTAACCCCCTAGTCCTAACCCTCTAATCCTAAACCTCTATCCCTAACTCCAGTCCCTAACCTTAAACCCGATCCCTTAACCCTAACTTTATAACCCCAACCCCCTAGTTCTAAACCTAACCTTCTGCCCCCAACCCCCTTGTCCTAACCCTATCCCCAACCCTCTAAACCTAACCCAAACCTTCTAACTCTAAACCCCTATCCTAAACCCCAATCCCCTAAACTTATATCCATAACCCATCCCTATAACCCTAACCCTCTAATGCTAAACCTTTATCCCTAACTTCAGTCCCTAACCTTCACCCCGATCCCTTAACTCTAACCTTCTAACCCCAACCCACTAGTTCTAACCCTAACCTTCTATCCCCAACCCCCTAATTCTAACCCTAACCTTCTAACCCTAACCTTCTATCCCTAACCTTCCAACCCCAACCCCCTAGTTCTAACCCAAACATTCTGACCCCTATCCTAAGCCCCTAACCTTAACTCCCGTCCATAACCTTCTAATCCCAGCCCTCTAGACCTAGCCCAAACCTTCTAACTCTAAACCCCTATTCTGAACCCCAATCCCCTAAACCTACCTCCCTAAATCCATCCCCATATCCCTAACCCTCTAATTATAAACCCCATGCTTAACTCAAGTCCTTATCGCCAATCCCTTAAACCTAACCTTTTAACCCCACCCCCCTAACCCTCTAAACCTAACCCTAACCTTCTGACCCCTATCCTATCCTGACCTCCTATCCCTAACTCCAGTCCCCAACCATAACCTCAATCCCTTAACCCTAACCTTCTAACCCCTAGTCCTAACCCTAACCCCAACCCCCTAGTCCTAACCCTAACCCCCTAAAACCTAACTGAAACCCTCTAACCCCTATCCTATCCTAACCACCTATCCCTAACTCCAGTCCCTAATCTTGCCCTCAATCCCCTAATTTTCTAACCCAAACTCTCTAAACCTAACCCAAACCTTCTAACTCTAACCCCCGATCTTGAACCTCAATCCCTATCCCCCTAAGCCCATCCCCATAATCCTCTAACCGCAACACCTTAACTCTAGAGATTCTGCTTTACTGCTTTGTACGGGTCATTTGTAGACACCTTATCTTGCAGCTGGTTTTATCTCAGAAGTTGCTCAGCTTACTACACGCTAGTGTGACTTTGGACACATAAAGTCACATGACAAGTCGCAGCCCATTGATTTCAATGGCACTCGTTCTAATCTATGCGATTTAAAGCCACAGGGACTTGGAAAAGGTTCCCGCACTTTGATTCATTTTTCTTGCAGCTTGAGTGCCAGTGTCAGTGTAAAGTTGCATTAAAGTCGCATCAAAGTTGCACTCCAGATTCGCACTCGAATCGCACAAATGTGGAGGAAAATCTATGAGTCTGGATATAAGAGCGGAGAGCCTCAAGCTTTATTGATTTGACGGTTAAGCTAAATGCGGTCTCCAGGTCAATTTTACAATAATATCAGAAAGGCGTCTTTGTTTCCGGCAGCCTGACTGACCTGGGTGTGCTGGCTCTTGTAGTTCCTCCAGCATAAAGTCAGATGTAAATGGCCCCCCCCCCCCGGATGTCGGGCCCCTGATGGAGTCCTGACAGATACAAGGAGATTACAGAAATCAGTAATTGCTGCAAGCTGGCGGGATGGATGGAGAGGGGTTTGGGGGTGTATTTGGTGACACATTGTTTGTGCAGAGAAGTGAAATGGAGCATTTAGCGGGTGGGAGGGAAGAGAGGGGCCCGGCCTTTCACCGAAATATACACAACCCCTTACATAAATAATCCATCTCAACGCTGCAATCTCCTTTCTATAAACACATGTCTGCAAAAATCAACTGCAGAAAAAGAAGGGAAGGTCTGGCTCCGCCGCCGCCTGCCCCACATTTTATTCTTTTACTATTTCCAAAGCTGAATAAAAAAAACAACAAATTCTCCATTCCTAAACCATAAACATTCTATCCCAAAATCCCCCCAAAAAACTCAACTTTCACCCTCTTTTCACGTCGCTCGCTCGCTCGCCCCCATTTTTATTTTGGATGGGAGGCATAAAAGAAATTGCATTTTAAGATGACTTTGTTTCCAATTTTTAAATGAATTTTTGTGCCGCTCACTTTGGGTTCAATTCTTGTAGTTTAGACTTTATTTATTTTGTTCCTCAAAAATGTTTTCAAATGGGAGTTAAAAATGTCGGCCTTGGAACAATCCTCTATGAAGACATATTTTACACTCGCCCTCTATTTTCTGGGGAGCGATCGTTTAGGTTTTGGTAAAACTTTGTTTCAAGTTTATTTTTATATTGATCAGTCCGGGGGCTTTTTTTTTTTTTAAATGTGGAAGTGGGGTGATACTGAGCTTGGGGTGTGAAAAACTTGGTGAAGTGTAAAACTGGGCTCTGCTTTTTAGGGGCAGGGGGGGGGGTGCAATTTGGTGCCAGTTTTTTTTTTTTTTTGGGGGGAGGGTGTCTATAATTTTTGGGGTCTGTGCACAGGTGTGTGGGGTCCATTATTATTATTTTGTTTGTGTTTAAAGTAATCTTCACTTAAGAATTTTGTAAAATTTGGGCAAGTTATTTTTTTGGGGGGGATATGTGTGCAAAATCTGGTGTCAGTTAATTTTTTTGGGGGGGTGTTAAAATTGGGGTCCCTTATTTTTTGTAGGAGTGTGTAAAAATCGGGATCTGTTTTTTAGTTGGGATGCATAAAATTTTGGGGGTCTGGTATTTTGGGGGGATTTGTAAACTTTAGGGTTCTCTTTTGGGGTGTGTGCAAAATGTTGGGCCCTTCTTTTTTGCAGGGTGTGTAAAATGTGGAGTCTTTTTTTGGGGCGAGGTTTAACTTTGGGGCCCGTTATCTTTATTTATTTTTTGCAGAGTGTGCAAAACTTGAGGTCGTTTTTTGGGGAGATGTAAAATTTGGGGTACATTATTATTTTGCAGACCATTTAAAATTTAGAATCTTTTTTTTTGGGGTGTATACATTTTATATACAAATATATATATATATATATATATATATATATATATATATATATATATATAATTTTTTTTTTTGCAGGGTGTGTAAAATTCAGAGTCTGTTTTTGGGGGTGTATTAAATTTGGGGGTGTGTGTAAAATTTGTGGTTCATTATTTATTTATTTATTTTACAGAGTCTGCTTTTTTTAGGGGAGCAGTGTCAAATTTGAGGTCTGTTATCATTATTTTTTTTTATTTGCAGGGTGTTTAAAATATGGAGTCTGCTTTTTTTGGGGGTGTGTAAATTTGGGGTCCGTTTTCTTTTTGGTTGGGGTATATAAATTTTGGGGTCTGATTTTTTTTTTTGGGGGGGGCGTGATTTGGGGGTCTGTTTTTTTGGGGGGGGGGTTAGATTTAGGGTCTGTTATTTTTATCTATTTACTATTTTTTTGCAGGATATGTAACATTTGGAGCCTGCTTTTATTTTTTGTTTTATTTTTTTTTTTTGGGGGGGGGGGTGTTAAAATTTGGGGTCTGTTTTTTTGTATTTTTTTTTAGAGGGTGTTTTAAATTTGAAGTTAGTTTTTTTTTTTTTTTTGGGGGGGTGTAAAATTTGGGGTCCTTGTTTTTTTGTCCCTGACTTACAATAGTTGAGGTTGCAGCTGTCTCTGTGCGGCACTAAATAAGAGGTGAAGGGCTGTGTGGGAAGGGTGGGGTGAGGGCTGTTTGGACAGAGCAGGGTGGTAAGAAATTTGTAGCATTTGGAGGTCTGTGAAGCGAGATTCCTGTAAAGAATTGTGCGGCTTCTCTGGCTGCCCCCCCCCTCCTCCTCCTCCTCCTCCTCCTCCTCCTGTGTCCCCACATTGATTTGAGAGAGAAGCTGCAGCCTGGGTGGTCCTGGGCTCTCCTCTCCCTCCTCACATTGGGGAGCTGTTGCTTAGCAGCTAATAATAGGACTTGTTTAGAGAGTAATTTGCCTTTTCCTCAGCCAATGAGATTCTCCGCACATTTCCATGCGATCCCCCCCCCCCTCTTCCCTTTCTCTCTCTTTTCAGGGACTGTGAAGAGTTGCCTTCAGCACAGATGCTTGGAATCAGGACACAGGAGTGAACCTTCTCCTCTCTTCCTGGGATTTCCTGCCTTCCCGTCACTCTGGGACACGCTATTTGCCCCGAACGCCGCTTCTGAATAGAAACCCCCCCATCCCCTCTTTTTGCGATTTGCGCTGGAAGAAGCATGAAGAGCAGCCTGGGATCGAAGGATTTGCCCACCTAGATGGACCTCCGTCATTTTCTGGATGCCGATGATTCCTGCATGGATTTTACCAATCAACTAGCTGAGCCGGTGATTTTCAAGAACCTTTGAGGACCGAGGGTCACTGACGCCTGTGGTACCCCTGCCGTCCAACCGCTTCCTATAGGATTCCAATGGCCCCTGTTCCCCCCAGTACGGGGGAAGGCGGCTTCACACATTTACCTTCTGGCTACAAAACTTCTTACCCGGCTCCGAGCGCCGACCTTCTGCGGAGACCCAGCTACTGCCACGCTGCTTTTGCGCTTAAGCAGATTGCCAAGGTGAGTGGTGGAATGGAGAGTCCTGACCAATGGTGTGGGTGTTTTTTTGATGTGTGTCACATTCTACTATTTAATGCAACCTTTCTGAACCTTCTAACCCCAGAGGAACCCTTCAAATCATTTTCTGAAGCCTCTAAAACCAATTATTTGGTGATCAGTGAGAAGAATGTTCCTTACATTGGTGATCAGTGAGAAGAATGTTCCTTACATTGGTGATCAGTGAGAAGAATGTTCCTTACATTGGTGATCAGTGAGAAGAATGTTCCTTACATTGGTGATCGGTGGGAAGAATGTTCCTTACATTGGTGATCAGTGAGTTACATTGGTGATCAGTGAGAAGAATGTTCCTTACATTGGTGATCAGTGAGAAGAATGTTCCTTACATTGGTGATCAGTGAGAAGAATGTTCCTTACATTGGTGATCAGTGAGAAGAATGTTCCTTACATTGGTGATCAGTGGGAAGAATGTTCCTTACATTGGTGATCAGTGAGAAGAATGTTCCTTACATTGGTGATCAGTGAGAAGAATGTCCCTTACATTGGTGATCAGTGAGAAGAATGTTCCTTACATTGGTGATCAGTGAGAAGAATGTTCCTTACATTGGTGATCAGTGAGAAGAATGTTCCTTACATTGGTGATCAGTGAGAAGAATGTTCCTTACATTGGTGATCGGTGAGAAGAATGTTCCTTACATTGGTGATCGGTGAGAAGAATGTTCCTTACATTGGTGATCAGTGAGAAGAACGTTCCTTACATTGGTGATCAGTGAGAAGAATGTTCCTTACAGACAATTATATAGATCATTGTTGTCATGCAGCTGTCACTGCTGAGTGACATTGGCCCTAAACCCTGTAGTTCACCATTAGATGGGAGGTCAATCAGCTACAGGTCAAGGAACCCCTAGCACACTCTGGAGGAACCCTGGTTGAGAACGGCTGATCTAACGCATTTTATGTAACTGTACTTATCTATTAAGAATGCCAATTATAGGTAACTTTTGGTCTTCCAATGTCGGTAGAAATACAAGTCCTGCCAGGTGACTGGCCGAGCAGTCCTGGACTTGTATCTTCTCCAGCACTGGACATATGATAATAATATAATTTATGCCCCCAAACTTCTCCTGTTGGTTCTCAGATGTTCAAAAGTCCCTCCTTCACCGTCCTGCTGCTAAACCATTTATTGCTTTGCCAGAATCCTGCATTTGTCTGACTCTCGGGGTTGGACGTTTTTGTGGCTTTTTGGAAGTATTAAACTTTTGTTTTCACTTAAAGTCTTGTGTGGGGACGGGGGGCCGCACTCCCACCCAGCACATGTGCGAATGGAAAACCCATTCCCTTGCATGACTCCTCTTGTATTTTGGTTTTTATCGCCGGGGTGGGAAAGCAGAGGGAACAGCGGAGGGGATCAAGGCTGTGGAATCTGGCAGGAACACGGCCTGGCCCGGCAGGGGAAGCGTTAAAGCCCCCCTTTCCTACCTCTCAGGCTTAGGGAGCTCTAATATCCTAAACTCCTCCTTCTGTGTCCTTACTCTCTGTCTCTTTTACTGGTTGCCCAAAAAGCTGACAATCTGCAGGTGTGGTGTACCGGGAGCCTAGCTTGGCTGAAGTTTGCCATCCCGGTGAACGTTGTTGGTAGTGTTGTAGAGCTGTGACAACCTCTGCTTCCTCCTCCTGGAAGAATTTGTTATGTCTACCCGAACTTGTCCTTATCGTTGGAATGTGACATAGTCGGGAGTTTATATAAAGTTCTCCCAGGAAACGAAGAATGGTCTCCTGCTGCGTCGGGTGAATGCCTAGGGGTTGGGCACAGATGGCTCCGGCACAGAAGGAGTTACCGGGGGCAAACTCTCTGCAGGCGGTGGCTGTCAAGTTGGGGGGTCTACTCATCACTTATCGATTTTTGGATTGCGTCCTCCTTGGGCAGAACATCAGCGTGGTGACTTGACGTTAGTCAGAGGGAGGAAGTCTTGCGGGCATTACATAAGCAGGACCACCTGCATTCGAAAAAAAAAGCTTCCCTTTGCCACAGCATGGCACTCCCCCCCCCCCCCTCATCCTTCTTAGTTCCCCCTCTGTGGTTGGCACCGGTTCAGTTTTCCAGCCACAGGGGACTGGCAGGCTTCTGTCACTGGCCACAGCAATGTGTGGACACCATGGCCTCCTCACCCTTGAATTTCTGAAGACTTCTCTCTAATTTGTGCCATAGCTCAGAATGTCTCAGCTTCCTCTTCCCATAATCCTCTCCTCCTTATAACCTGTCAACTAGAACCCCCTCCCCCCCTTCCCACTTCATTGCTGGGAACACAAGCCATAAGGGTCCAGCAGACCAGGTGGGCCAGTGGGCTCTTTAATAAGTCATCTGGGTTTTTCCCATCGTCAGAACAAACTTTTATGACCCTGAAAGCTCATGTGCAATATCTGTCCAATAAAAGTTAGTACAACCTGCATGGAGCAAGAGGTCAGGGCATGACACATGTTGCAGAGTGCTCCTGTACGGTGTGGGGGGGACACATCTGCCTTTAATCATCCCGCTGGCACAACATACAAAAAAACATTGTGGCAAGTTTGTGCGTCGATGTTATTGCTCCTTGTGTGCCAAAGTCCTCCTGAGCAGGTACCCACCAATACACCACCTGAAACATGTTGACTTTTTCATTGAATTAGAATGTAGACCAATCCAGTAGTATTTATCAAATGGTTGTATGCTTGGTCCAGTCATGTGTTATGTCACGTATTAATGGCGCCAACTTTTTTTTGACACTTTCTTCCTTAGGGTAAGGCGGTAGGCCAGAAGGCTCCTCTTTGGCTCCGTGCTCAGTTCCAGGCGCTGCTCTTCTCCTTGGGATGCTCCATTCAGAGGCATTGTGGGAAAGTACTATTTGTTGGACTTTTGGTTTTTGGCGCTCTGGCCGTGGGACTGCGGGTGGCATCCATTGAGACGGACATCGAACGGCTGTGGGTGGAAGGTGAGTGACCACAACGTTTTGATGCTGTTTGACGTGTCGAATAAAAAAATGCCTTTGGTTTTCTGCCTTTGCTTCAAGGCTGGCTGGGAGTTGTAGTCTGGCAGTGTGAGCAGAAATTGAACGTCTTAAGCTCTGAAACGTCCTTCTGGGACGCAGTGAAATTTATTGTGGCATTAAAAAGTTTGTTGATTATTTGTGTGCTGGCTTGTCCCACTCAGTCCGTGCGTAGATCGCCTTCAGATTTATTGTGCAAACTCGACACTTCTCTGCTGGAAAGCCTGGCTGTTGCTAGTGTACTATAATATAAAAAAACGAGAGGCTCGGCGTACAGGGGAAGCAGTGTTGCAGGGGAGCGGCGTGTAACAGAGAGGTGTTATGCACCGCAGACAGAGCGCCAGTTATGCTCCCCCGGTACTGGCCCACTGGGCAGTAAATACAAGCAGGGGCACATTTACAATTCACAACTTCGCCTGGCGAAATGTTAGGAAGAGCGCCTCGGCAAACAGAACTAGAGGTGTTTCTGTAAAACGCTTGGACACGAGTGGAGGGGGGAAAAAAATCCACTTCTGCCATCAAGCCATAAGGGGCGACCGCCAAGGTTGCCATGAATTCCCAGAAACGTTAAATAATAATAGCTGCTGCACAAGCACATTCTGTTGGTCTTGTTGGGTCGTCGCCTTGTTTGTGGTAGAACTTCTTAGTGTGCGAGCAATCGTTAAGAAGTAACTTCAAGTTAAAGTGTATCTCAAGGGTAAACCTCTGTTAGGTTTCTGGCCGTCTGTCTCCTATTGGGGAGAATTCCCTTCAATACTGTCCTGTAGACCCAACAGGAAGCAATCTCTCTTAGTTGTCCCCAAAATAACTACATCCATTGGAAAATTTCCACTATACTGCTGTTTTGGTGACAACTTGAAATTTGAGATTGCCCATCAATTTTGTCTTGGGGATAGCGGTCATCAGGACAAGTAAAGAGGATGAATCTCTCTAATGGGGACACAGACAGCAATAACCCTTCCTCAATCCATCCAAAATGTAATATAATTGTACCTTTGGATACACATCGAGTTACTGGCTATACTGATCAGCTGCAAGATTTTGGAAAAAAAAACCTTTAAAGTTTTTATTATCAGGTGGTGTCCAACTCCAGTCCTTGAGGACCAAGATCTGCAGGTTTTTAGGAGTGAGTAAAGTAAGAATGACTCTCTATCCTGAAATCCTGGTCTGTATGTGGCCATGAAGAACTGGAGCTGAACATTTTTGACCTATATTAACCTACATTGTTCTTTGTATGAACTTTGTGTCTCATCTCTACGTGAACCTTGTGTCTCCATCTCTATGTGAATGGTGTGTCTCCATCTTTGTATGAACTTTGTGTCTTCATCTCTATGTGAATGTTATGTCTCCATCTCTACGTGAACATTGTGTCTCCATCTCTATGTGAACATTGTGTCTCCATCTTTGTATGAACTTTGTGTCTCCATCTTTGTATGAACTTTGTGTCTCCATCTCTATGTGAACATTGTGTCTCCACCTCTATGTGAATGTTGTGTCTCCATCTCTATGTGAACGTTGTGTCTTCATCTCTATGTGAACGTTGTGTCTTCATCTCTATGTGAACGTTGTGTCTCCATCTCTATGTGAACATTGTGTCTCCACCTCTATGTGAATGTTGTGTCTCCATCTCTATGTGAACGTTGTGTCTTCATCTCTATGTGAACGTTGTGTCTTCATCTCTATGTGAACGTTGTGTCTCCACCTCTATGGGAACGTTGTGTCTCCATCTCTATGTGAACGTTGTGTCTCCACCTCTATGGGAACGTTGTGTCTCCATCTCTATGTGAACATTGTGTCTCCATCTCTATGTGAATGTTGTGTCTCCATCTCTATGTGAACATTGTGTCTCCACCTCTATGGGAACATTGTGTCTCCATCTCTATGTGAACATTGTGTCTCCATCTCTATGTGAACATTGTGTCTCCATCTTTGTATGAACTTTGTGTCTCCATCTCTATGTGAACATTGTGTCTCCACCTCTATGGGAACGTTGTGTCTCCATCTCTATGTGAACATTGTGTCTCCATCTCTATGTGAACATTGTGTCTCCATCTCTATGTGAACGTTGTGTCTCCATCTCTATGTGAACATTGTGTCTCCATCTCTATGTGAACGTTGTGTCTCCATCTCTATGTGAACGTTGTGTCTCCATCTCTATGTGAATGTTGTGTCTCCATCTCTATGTGAACATTGTGTCTCCATCGCTATGTGAACGTTGTGTCTCCATCTCTATGTGAACGTTGTGTCTCCATCTCTATGTGAACGTTGTGTCTCCATCTCTATGTGAACGTTGTGTCTCCATCTCTATGTGATTGTTGTGTCTCCATCTCTATGCGATTGTTGTGTCTCCATCTCTATGTGAATGTTGTGTCTTCATCTCTATGTGAACGTTGTGTCTCCATCTCTATGTGAATGTTGTGTCTCCATCTCTATGTGAACATTGTGTCTCCATCTCTATGTGAACATTGTGTCTCCATCTCTATGTGAACGTTGTGTCTCCATCTCTATGTGAATGTTGTGTCTCCATCTCTATGTGAACATTGTGTCTTCATCTCTATGTGAACATTGTGTCTCCATCTCTATGTGAACGTTGTGTCTCCATCTCTATGTGAACGTTGTGTCTCCATCTCTATGTGATTGTTGTGTCTCCATCTCTATGCGATTGTTGTGTCTCCATCTCTATGTGAACGTTGTGTCTCCATCTCTATGTGAACGTTGTGTCTCCATCTCTATGTGATTGTTGTGTCTCCATCTCTATGTGAACATTGTGTCTCCATCTCTATGTGAATGTTGTGTCTTCATCTCTATGTGAACGTTGTGTCTCCATCTCTATGTGAATGTTGTGTCTCCATCTCTATGTGAACGTTGTGTCTCCATCTCTATGTGAATGTTGTGTCTCCATCTCTATGTGAACGTTGTGTCTCCATCTCTATGTGAATGTTGTGTCTTCATCTCTATGTGAACGTTGTGTCTCCATCTCTATGTGAACGTTGTGTCTCCATCTCTATGTGATTGTTGTGTCTCCATCTCTATGTGAATGTTGTGTCTCCATCTCTATGTGAACATTGTGTCTCCATCTCTATGTGAACGTTGTGTCTCCATCTCTATGTGAACGTTGTGTCTCCATCTCTATGTGATTGTTGTGTCTCCATCTCTATGTGAACATTGTGTCTTCATCTCTATGTGAACGTTGTGTCTCCATCTCTATGTGAACATTGTGTCTCCATCTCTATGTGAACGTTGTGTCTCCATCTCTATGTGAACGTTGTGTCTCCATCTCTATGTGAACGTTGTGTCTCCATCTCTATGTTCCTGGCTCTCTGAAAGGTTATTACTCCACAGATTAGAATCTCCAATCGAATATTGGCTTATCAGTGATGGTTTTGTAGGTCTGTGTAACCCAACTGGTCAATGTTTTATGTCTAATTCATGTTGAATGTCTCTTTGTTGTTTCTCGCTTATTTCTGCTTTATTCTGCTCACTGGGTGCATTTCATGCCCTTGGTTATTGCTCCTTTTGAGTTGTAGTTCATGACCCGGGATCAGGCCTAGGGGTTAAACTATAGAGCCCTCACACCCCAGCAGCCCCCCTCCCCTACCTTCTATCTAGATAAGCTAAATAAAAGGACTGAGGCTGCCGAGATGAGGACCCCAGGCAGTGTGTGCTTGATTGTAAAGGATGGGGTATGGGGGTCCGTGGAAGGGGACACACACAAGGGCTCCATACTTTTCACAGGCAGTCAGGAACGTAGCATATACAAAGTCAGTGAAAACAAACTGAGTATTAGAGCTCAAGGCTCTCATAGGCTGCTTTCTGTAAGCAGGAAGAGCAGAGGGGGGGTGGTGGAGGGGACTGCTCCAAACTTGGGTGGTCACCATAGGTAGTGGGTGGTCTAGGACCTAATAGGAGGGCTACAAAAGGCTTGTTGCTGAAGCTGACGAGATGGTAAGCAGCTGTGTCTCGTAAGGGAGGGGGATGGGAAGTCTGTTAAACATATACTGCCATATATATGGGTTAAAAATAACTTCGATCTATACTGGACTTTATATACGGACAGACAGAGGAAGCTCCGAGAGATACATTGTATAAAAGATACATTCAAAAATTCATAAATATATAAAAATGTATTTAATTTGGAAATTTTAAGTGCTAAAAAATCTTACAAAAAATTACCGAGAACACTGAGCCAGTCACATCAGTCTCTGTACAGAGGAGCTTACACTCTAATGTCCCCTCCCCCACAGTCACATCAGTCTCTATACAGAGGAGCTTACACTCTAATGTCCCCTCCCCCCACAGTCACATCAGTCTCTATACAGAGGAGCTTACACTCTAATGTCCCCTCCCCCACAGTCACATCAGTCTCTGTACAGAGGAGCTTACACTCTAATGTCCCCTCCCCCCACAGTCACATCAGTCTCTGTACAGAGGAGCTTACACTCTAATGTCCCCTCCCCCACAGTCACATCAGTCTCTATACAGAGGAGCTTACACTCTAATGTCCCCTCCCCCCACAGTCACATCAGTCTCTATACAGAGGAGCTTACACTCTAATGTCCCCTCCCCCCACAGTCACATCAGTCTCTGTACAGAGGAGCTTACACTCTAATGTCCCCTCCCCCACAGTCACATCAGTCTCTGTACAGAGGAGCTTACACTCTAATGTCCCCTCCCCCCACAGTCACATCAGTCTCTGTACAGAGGAGCTTACACTCTAATGTCCCCTCCCCCACAGTCACATCAGTCTCTATACAGAGGAGCTTACACTCCAATGTCCCCCCCCCCCCCCCCCCCCACAGTCACATCAGTCTCTATACAGAGGAGCTTACACTCTAATGTCCCCTCCCCCACACATCACATCAGTCTCTATACAGAGGAGCTTACACTCTAATGTCCCCTCCCCCACAGTCACATCAGTCTCTATAGAGAGGAGCTTACACTCTAATGTCCCCTCCCCCCACACATCAGTCTCTGTACAGAGGAGCTTACACTCTAATGTCCCCTCCCCCACAGTCACATCAGTCTCTATACAGAGGAGCTTACACTCTAATGTCCCCTCCCCCCACACATCAGTCTCTGTACAGAGGAGCTTACACTCTAATGTCCCCTCCCCCCACACATCAGTCTCTGTACAGAGGAGCTTACACTCTAATGTCCCCTCCCCCACAGTCACATCAGTTTCTGTACAGAGGAGCTTACACTCTAATGTCCCCTCCCCCACAGTCACATCAGTTTCTGTACAGAGGAGCTTACACTCTAATGTCCCCTCCCCCCACAGTCACATCAGTCTCTATACAGAGGAGCTTACACTCTAATGTCCCCTCCCCCCACAGTCACATCAGTCTCTGTACAGAGGAGCTTACACTCTAATGTCCCCTCCCCCCACAGTCACATCAGTCTCTGTACAGAGGAGCTTACACTCTAATGTCCCCTCCCCCCACAGTCACATCAGTCTCTATACAGAGGAGCTTACACTCTAATGTCCCCTCCCCCCACAGTCACATCAGTCTCTATACAGAGGAGCTTACACTCTAATGTCCCCTCCCCCACAGTCACATCAGTCTCTATACAGAGGAGCTTACACTCTAATGTCCCCTCCCCCACAGTCACATCAGTCTCTATACAGAGGAGCTTACACTCTAATGTCCCCTCCCCCACAGTCACATCAGTCTCTATACAGAGGAGCTTACACTCCAATGTCCCCCCCCCCCCCCACAGTCACATCAGTCTCTGTACAGAGGAGCTTACACTCTAATGTCCCCTCCCCCCACAATCACATCAGTCTCTATACAGAGGAGCTTACACTCTAATGTCCCCTCCCCACAGTCACATCAGTCTCTATACAGAGGAGCTTACACTCTAATGTCCCCTCCCCCCACAGTCACATCAGTCTCTGTACAGAGGAGCTTACACTCTAATGTCCCCTCCCCCCACAGTCACATCAGTCTCTGTACAGAGGAGCTTACACTCTAATGTCCCCTCCCCCCACAGTCACATCAGTCTCTATACAGAGGAGCTTACACTCTAATGTCCCCTCCCCCCACAGTCACATCAGTCTCTATACAGAGGAGCTTACACTCTAATGTCCCCTCCCCCACAGTCACATCAGTCTCTATACAGAGGAGCTTACACTCCAATGTCCCCTCCCCCCCACAGTCACATCAGTCTCTATATAGAGGAGCTTACACTCTAATGTCCCCTCACCCACACAGTCACATCAGTCTCTATATAGAGGAGCTTACACTCTAATGTCCCCTCCCCCCACAGTCACATCAGTCTCTATACAGAGGAGCTTACACTCTAATGTCCCCTCCCCCCACAGTCACATCAGTCTCTATACAGAGGAGCTTACACTCTAATGTCCCCTCCCCCCCCACAGTCACATCAGTCTCTGTACAGAGGAGCTTACACTCTAATGTCCCCTCCCCCCACAGTCACATCAGTCTCTATACAGAGGAGCTTACACTCTAATGTCCCCTCCCCCCACACATCAGTCTCTGTACAGAGGAGCTTACACTCTAATGTCCCCTCCCCCACACATCAGTCTCTGTACAGAGGAGCTTACACTCTAATGTCCCCTCCCCCACAGTCACATCAGTCTCTATACAGAGGAGCTTACACTCTAATGTCCCCTCCCCCACACATCAGTCTCTGTACAGAGGAGCTTACACTCTAATGTCCCCTCCCCCCCCCCCCCACAGTCACATCAGTCTCTATACAGAGGAGCTTACACTCTAATGTCCCCTCCCCCACAGTCACATCAGTCTCTATACAGAGGAGCTTACACTCTAATGTCCCCTCCCCCCACAGTCACATCAGTCTCTGTACAGAGGAGCTTACACTCTAATGTCCCCCCCCCACAGTCACATCAGTCTCTATACAGAGGAGCTTACACTCTAATGTCCCCTCCCCCACAGTCACATCAGTCTCTATACAGAGGAGCTTACACTCTAATGTCCCCTCCCCCACAGTCACACACTGTTATTATTATACATGACCAGATCAATAAAGGGGATGCAATCTATAACATGGGGGGCGCAGATCCTTTCAGACAATCTCTGTTCACATGTGGGAAGTTGGTGTCTATATAGCGGGAAGCCATCTTGTATCCTGGGCTGACCTTAGCGGGGGATCTGCGTCTTACTAGGAAGGTCAATGAGTCTCATTTATATTTCTGATTGTGACATATTAGTGTAAATGGCAAAATAACGAATGGCTCAATTAACCTGGCCTGTCAGCGCAGATAAAAGCGATGGAGTCCTGATAACAGAGTCGTAAAGACAGTAACAGATGTTCAGAGGCCTCCAGCCGCCTCGGTGTGCTGAAAGACCCCTCCATGCAGAAGAGGAGTCCTTCTTTTTTTATTTGATAATATTTTTGATAAGTCTTGCACCCGGGGCCCCCCCGCCGTCCGATCTCCGGGGCCCGCCAGTGCAAAGCCATTTTTAAAAATTGAGTCTGGAGTACATAAACTTCAATTTCCAGAGAATTAGTCAGCGAAATAAAGAACAGATTGCAGATTACGGGCGGACAAAGTGTAAACATCTGTCTGGGGGTGCCGGCTTTGAAAACGTGCGAGGCGACACTAACCTGTCACATTAGTTAATGGAAGAACAGATAACTTTGGTGTCACCAGCCCCTCCCCCCCTGTGTCTCATTAAACAAACGCTCTTCGCAGAGGTGGGCGAATATCATCCTGTAATGGGATTATTAGCCAAAATCTCAATTAGAAGCTTGTTGTGTTCTATCATCTTTAATTAGGTTTGTTTGTTGTTTTGGTTTCCATGGCTGGTGTAGGCCGAAGCCTGTCTGGTAGTAATTAAGATTTCGAATGCATCTTTTTTTTTGGATCCTCCAGGTTAAGGATGAGCTCCGGTGTGTTCGCATGCTGAATGTGCTGAGCCCGCCAGGAAGTCAGCATGGCGCAGCGCTAGTCACAGGTAGGGAGACATTTCCCGATCTCTGCAGCCGCACATCGGGAAATGTCTCACTGATTGTGATTAGCGCAGCGCAGACTTCCTGACGGGCTCTCCACTTGCAGCATGCGAACACGCCGGAGCTCATCCTTACTCCAGATATATGTACTGTGTATATACAAATACATATATATTGTATATATTACTATTATACAGGATTTATATATTAATATTATACAGGATTTATATATTATTATTATACAAGATTTATATATTATTATTATACAGGGTTTATATATTATTATTATACAGGGTTTATATATTATTATTATACAAGATTTATATATTATTATTATACAGGGTTTATATATTATTATTATACAAGATTTATATATTATTATTATACAGGATTTATATATTATTATTATACAAGATTTATATATTATTATTATACAGGGTTTATATATTATTATTATACAGGGTTTATATATTATTATTATACAAGATTTATATATTATTATTATACAAGATTTATATATTATTATTATACAGGGTTTATATATTATTATTATACAGGGTTTATATATTATTATTATACAAGATTTATATATTATTATTATACAGGGTTTATATATTATTATTATACAAGATTTATATATTATTATTATACATGATTTATATATTATTATTATACATGATTTATATATTACTATTATACAGGATTTATATAATATTATTATACAGGATTTATATAATATTATTATACAAGATTTATATATTAATATTATACAGGGTTTATATATTATTATTATACAAGATTTATATATTATTATTATACATGATTTATATATTATTATACAGGGTTTATATGGCACCAACAGTTTGCGCAGCGCTTTACAACATGAGGGCAGACAGTACACAATACAAATCAATACAGGAGGAATATAAAAGAATGTATTTTCTTTATTTTGACCATTTCACACTGGGGTGCTTTGCAGGCGATACAGCGCTAAAAATAGCGCCTGCAAAGCGCCCTAAAAGAGCCGCTCCTGTCTCTCCAATGTGAAAGCCCCGATGGCTTAAACACTGGAGCGGTGCACTGGCAATACGCTAAAAAAAGTCCTGCTAGCAGCATATTTGGAGCGGTGAAGGAGCGGTGTGTATTGAAATCAATGGGCAGCGTGGCTATACCGCTGGCAAACCCTTTCTCGGCCGCTAGCGGGGGGGGTGGGGGTGTAAAAGAGCTCAGCTAGCGGCCAAGTAGCGCAGCGAAATTGACGGTAAAGTGACGCTAAAAATAGTGGCACTTTACCCCCTGACGCATCCACTGCCCCAGTGTGAAAGGGGCCTTAAACAATGCCATGTCTTTACTTCAATAATGCAACCAATTAACATGTATATTTAACTAAAGTTGCCACTGAAAAATGAAGCCTTATAATCTCTTTCCTATCAGGCGATAGTCACCTTAGTTAAACGAGCCCAACAACCACCGTGTCTAATTAAACATATTTTTTCCGGAGGTGGGCTAATATCCTCCTGTAATGGGATTACCAAAAATCTAATTTAGAAGCTTGTTGTTTCCTATCATCATTAATTAAGTTTGTTATTCTCAGTCATGTTTTGGTTTTCATATTGGCAACAATGGGTGGTGTAGGCCGAAACCTGACTGGTAGTAAACATATATAAACAAACATATATTGTACAGTACATATATAAAAGCATTCATTGTCTTTATATAAATAATGTAATCGCTCCACCTAATAATGCACCCAACTGACTCTTATGTTTACTTAAAGTGGTTAAGTCCTAAACATTCTTTACCTTAATGCATTCCTTGCATTAAGATAAAAAATGTTTAGACATCCTTATTCCCCCTTACCCCCCTTTTACCTACCTGAGCCCCCATTCCATCCAGTGCTGTGATCTTCTCTCCCCTCACTTTCGTGTCTCACTGGCTTTGCTGGGGCATCGGGAGTCATTGCTGTTGTCATTCAAAGCCAGTGATGAGGGAGCAGGGGCCAAGTCCTGCTGTTTGTATCAATGAACGCAGCTGGGGGGCTCAGGATCGAGCACATATGAGTACCCCCATGGGAAGCGGCTGCCCTAGAGGAGGAGCCAGGTGAGCCGGCAGGGAACCCGAGGCAATTGCACAGAGCAGGTAAGTATAGAGATGTTTATTTCAAATAAAAAAAAAAATTACCTGTACAACCACTTTCACTCTAGCGTGATGCCGGAACCATCGTGATTCCAGTGCCGGTTCCCGCACTACCAGGCAGTTCACACTGCCCTATGCAAACCGCTGTGGGTGTCAATAGAAAGTAGGGTTGTCTCGATACCACTTTTTTAGGACCGAGTACAAGTACCGATCCTTTTTTTTTAATGTCGCGTGACAGTGTTTTTTTTTTTTTTTTTAAACAGTGTTTTCTTTTTTTTTGGGGGGGGGGGGGGGGGTGAACGGTGTATGTGTGTGTGTTTTTTTTTTTGTTTTTTTTTTTTATTTTTATTGTTTATATGTTTTTTTTTGTTTTTTTTTTGTTTTTTTTTTAATCAGCCCCGTTGGGGGGCTTTGGTGAGATATCAGGGGTCTTAACAGACCTCTGATATCTCCCCCTTGAGACAGAGAAAGAGACAGAGGATAGAGATTCCCCAGTCTCTTTCTCTGCAGCCTCAGCTGCACTGACAATGAATGGAGAGAAGAGAGCGGCTCCTCTCCATTCATAAACTGACACATTGTAATCACAGGAGATTACAATGTTTCAGTTATGTGAATGGACAGAGTCAGCTGACTCTGTCCATTCACAAAGGAAGGAGGAGGAGGACAGCGGAACGGAGGGGGAGAACGGAGGGGGACAGAGAAGGAGAGAGGAACGGAGGGGACAGCGGAGAGACACAGCAGAACGGAGGGGACAGCGGAGAGACACAGCAGAACGGAGGGGACAGCGGAGAGTCACAGCAGAACGGAGGGGACAGCGGAGAGACACAGGGATGGAGAGAGGAACGAAGGGGGACAGAGGAAAGGAGGGGGACAGCGGAGGGGGACAGAGGAAAGGAGGGGGCATGGAGGAGGATGCAGTGACAGTCAGCTGTGACCGATCACCGCTGTATGTCACTAAAGCTGGTGAAAGCCGCTGGGGGAGAATCTTGTAACTCCCCACGCACCGATCACAGCTGACTTTTAGGTATCGGCGGAAGCATCGGGAGCATTTGCCCGAGTACAAGTACTCGGGCAAATGCTCGGTATCGGTGCCGATACCGATACTAGTATCGGTATCGGGACAACCCTAATAGAAAGTTAGTGCAAACTATCAAGGGGTGCAGAACACCCATGCGATCCGATTCCACTGTGGACCAAAAAAAGGGTCCTGCACCATTTTGGTGTGAATGCGGTGTGAAATCGCAAAGACTTTGCATATGTGATCAACACAGCAGTGTTGTGCGCATCACATGCGATGTTTAACATTGCACCAGTATGAACCCAGCCTCAGTTTGGTACCTCTTCTGGAGAATGCAGCCTTATAATCTTTTTCCAATCAGGTGATAGTAATCAGTTAATGACAGAACAGATCATTTTGGTGTCGCAAGCCTTCCCCACCCTCTGCAAAAACGCCAGGAGCAGCGGCATTTTGGCAGAAAAAAACGATTGACGCTTGTAAACACGCCTAAGCCCAGGTTCACACTGACTGCGGGAAAGAAATTGTGCGAGTTCAGCTGAACTCACGCGATTTAATTCCCGCATGTCAGTCCCGACTTCAGGGGCGATTTCAGAGACATGGGTGCAGGGTTGCTGCACAGGTGTCAATTAAAATTGCACCCCGAAGTCTCCAAAAGTAGTACAGAAACTACTTTTGGAAATTGGTGCGGCCCCGCAAATGTGATGTCGCACCTATTTGGACGGTGCCATTGCCAGCAATTGCCGCCGATTTGGCATGTGATTTGACATGCCAAATCGCTCCAATGTGAACCAGGACTAAAGGTGTGTTAGCACTAGGCATGTTTAGCACTTGAGCGTTAATTCATTTCAATGGCCAGGTCAAATGATTATTCTGGTCAATGAAATTAATTAACGCCTAAGTGCTTGATGCCTGTAAATGCGCCTGAATGCTTGTAAAAGTGTTAGACACTTTTTACAAGCGTCAGATGTTTTTTCTGCAAAAACGCTGCTGCCAGGAGAAAAGGCTTCTAGTAGAGTTTTCAAAACGTCCCGTGTGCATGAGGCCTTAATTAGGTTTGTTTTTTCCAGTCATGATTTTGTTCTTGGGAGTTTTGGTTTCCATGTTAGCAACAATAGCTGGTGTAGGCCAAAGCCTGACTGGTAGTAACTAAAGCCTCGAACAGACGATCAGATTTTCGGACGACCGTTCGTCCATTTTTTGTGGCATGCTAGTCTCATGTCGAAAGTGAAGAGGTTACTCACCATACGAAAACTCTCGTACGACAGAATTCAACTTCAGAAGTGACGTAATGTGTTGAATAGTCTTGTATGTATTCTTTTGTTTCTGAGCATGCGTAGTCTTGCTCTTATGATTTTTTTCAGATGAAAACCGTACTAATTAAACGAAAATCGGACGTTGTGTTCACATCCAACAAAAATTTTATAGTCTGCACATCCAGCTTTTATCGTACGTAAAATCGGAATCGGTTGTCGAAAGCATCATACTAATGATCTGAAAATTGGCAGATCGTTCGTCGGACGACATTTTACTTTCGAATCGTGTGTATGGGCCTTAAGGATTCAAAAACATCTTGTTTTTTTAGATATTTCAGGCCTATATATATATATATATATATATATATATATATTTTTTTTTTTTTCCCTTTCAGGTTATAGTAACTTGTCACCTTAGTTAATGGCAGAACAGATAACTTTGGTGTTGCAAGCCTTCCCCAACACCTTCGTCTGATTCGCTCTTCACAGAGGTGGGCCAATATCATCCTGTAATAAGATTATTAGCCAAAATCTCAATTTTAAGCTTGATGTTGTTTTTTGTTTTTTTTTTTATATCAATTTTAATTAGGTTTGTTAATTTCCAGTCATGTTTTGTTCTTGGGAGTTTTAGTTTCCATGTTAGCAACAATGGCTGGTGTAGGCCGAAGCCTGACTGGTAGTAACAAAAAATTCAGATGTATCTTTTTTTGGATTCTTCAGGCAGATATATATTATATATATATGTATATAAGTTATTTACTGTCCATTTATACAAATTATTGTTTTATATAAAGAATGGCATGGCTTTACTTTAATAATGCCGCCAAAGACGTTTAATTAGGGTTGCCGTCCTTTTTGGAAAGCACTATAACCTCTTTCTTATCAGGCGTTAGTAACCTGTCACCTTCCGTAACTCTGGTGTCGCAAGTTTAACCCCCCCAGGGGCCTCATTAAAAAAGGTGGGTTAATAACATACTGTAATGGGATTAATAGTCAAAATCTCCCTTTGTATAATCTTTAATTAGGTTTGTTTTTTTCCAGTCATGTTTTGTTCTTGGGAGTTTTGATTTCTATTTTAGCAACAATGGCTGGTGTAGGCCGAAGCCTGACTGGTAGTAACCTGTCACCTTAGTTAATTGCAGAACAGATACATTTAGTGTGGCCAGTCTTCCCCCCCCTCCACATCTCACTAAACGAATGTTCCTCACAGAGGTGGCCGAACCATGTCCTGTAATAAGATTATTATCCAAAATCTCAATTACAAGCTTGCCATTTTTTTATCATCTTTAATTAGGTTTGTTTTTTTCCAGACATGTTTTGTTCTGTGGGACTCTTAGGAACTAGGAATGGCGGACTCGAGCGTGTTCGGGGTCCCACCTGCCCGATCCGGCCAGGAAGCCGACACCGCTAATCACAGGCAGTGAGAAGTTTCCTGACCCTCAGCTGCACGGATCGGGGAAATGTCTCACCGCCTGTGATTAGCGGTGTGCGGTGTCGGCCTACTGGCGGGATCGGGCAGGTGGGACCCCGAACACGCTGAGACCATCTGTATTACAAAGGCTGGTGTAGGCCAAAGCCTGGCTGGTAGTAACTAAGAATTCAAAAACATCTTTTTTTAGAGCCTTCAGATATATATATATATATGTTATATGCTGATATATCCGAACATGTAACTGTTTTATATAAATAACATCATGGCTTGACTTTGATAATGTGTCCAAAGATATGAAAAGTGTGCAGTCACCCATAGCAACCTAATAACACTTATGTTTATTTAGGGATCCTCCCTTTTATACTCTCATTCCCATGGCTCCCAACTGTCCCGGATTTCGAGGGACTGTCTCTGATTTGGAGCAATGTCCCGCTGTCCCTCTTTCCTCCTCATTTGTCCCTCATGTTGCTCTGATCTGTATAGTTGTATATAAAATGCACTATTTATCTTTCAAAAAGTGGTTTACAGCCCTAAACCTTTCTTCCAATTTCTAAATTACTGCATTTGTAAATTTCAAAAGCCAATATAAATGAATAGTCGTGGTAAAAAAAAGCACTTGTGGGTTTAACTAATTGTCTTTAGTTGAATTCTCCTTTAAGGGGGGTGTGGCAGGGGGTGTGTCCTATGCCTACATACTTTTGCTAATAGGTGTCCCTCGTTCTCATCTCAGAAAGTTGGGAAGTGTGTGTGCGTTCCTATCAATAGCATTGGCCCCACCCACATTTTACAGGCCCAGGTGATAACCGTATGTCGTATGGCCCATACACACGACCCGGAAATCGGACAACAGATCGTCACTTTTATTATTTTTTTTGCATTCTAGTCACATATCGAAAATGGAGAGGTCACTAAAGTGACGAAGATTCTCATACGACAGAATAAACAATGGGAAGTGATGTCGTGTGTTGTGTTGAATTGCTATTGTATTTTCGGAGGACAACTGTACCGATTAAACGAAAATCGTACGATCTGAAAATTTTTGTGTTTGTTCGATTGGATAATATCGGATGAACTGTCGTGATCGGCTCTCGAAAAGCTCTGTACTAACGATCCGACTATCGTACGATCGCTTTGAAAGCGGTATTTTTCGTGTGATTTTTGGATCGTGTGTACCGGCCATTATTATCTGCACTACTGGTTGCTATGGTTACCGCGGGCCGCCTTTGGATGTTACTATTGGGGATTTATCTTTTTATAGTGAATTTGTCGTTTCTGTGTAGTAATAAATAATTATATACAAAAGGGGATTGATATCAAGACTATCACAAACGTATCTGTTAGTCGGGCGTCACTTTCCACTGGACCGTGTTAAGAAGTCAAATATCGTCATTTTAACCGCCGGCGAGTTATTTATTTTTTTATCCAAAATACTTTATTTATTTATTTCTTTTTTCTTTCTTTTTTTTTGGTTTTCTAGAAATATCTTTATCACTTGTCTTTATTTGGTTCATTTTTGGGAGCCGTTCTTTATCCCCCCCCCCGGGGTTCCGGGGCTCGGACTTGGCATCGCCGCCTTTTTCAGGGTGAGTTTCGGCAGAAACTTGGGGGGAAGTCTGAGGCTCTGGTAAGGTTGGGGGATGTCTGTTTTTCTCCTCTCTATCCGGTTTGGGTGAGAAGAATCTAGCAGGACATTCATGGCTGCACACAATGGGCCAGTCTGAGAGGGTAAAGTCCTTTTCAGGCCGCCGCGGTCCTCCGCTACTTACGATGTGGAGGGCTTGGCTGGGGGCGGAGCCTTGGTGCGGAGTTTATATAGGGTGTGGGAAAAGGGAAAGAAAAATCTCTGTGGTTGAAGCTTTTTTTTTGGCCTGGAATACAAATTCGCCAGTGCGCCAAACCCGGCCACTCCACCCTAAAGCCATCTTTTATGAAGGAAGACTCCACCCTCCCTAATGACTTATAGAGACGCATAACGGCAGCCATTGTGTCCATTACAATAACAAACAACCTTTCTGTTTACATTTCTGATGAAATATCAAAAATGTTCAAACATTGCGTCCCCTTCGTACGCAGAACTCCTCCTTCCTCCTAATCTGATTGGCTCACTGCTTTTTGCAGTATCATGTGATTGGAGCAGGGCAGACCATCCCACCTCCTGTACTTTGAGGGCGTTTCTAGTCTCTTGTAGGATCTACAGAGCAGTAGCAGGTAAAGCTTGCAGAACTCCTGTAGTCTATAAGAGGGTCATCTTCACACCTAAGCGCTCTGCTGTGTTAATGCTTTGAATGAACTACAAGTCCCAGCAAACCGTTTTTCATCACCATAAGGAATGTTGCAATCCCTGCATCATTCACAAAAACACAAAGAAAAGAGGGCGCACCAGCCTAGTGCATTATCTGTACATTTATTCAGAAAAATATAATGAAAACTACTCACAAAAGTAGGAGACAATCACGCTTAAAAAGGTCTTTGACATATGGCAGTCTATGTACTGATTGCAGTCTCTGAGTCCTGGAGAGTGGACATACGAACCGCTGCTGGCTGACGCGTTTCGAAGGTATTCCTTCTTCATCAGAGCCTCTGATGAACCAAAAGACAATGCACTAGGCTGGTGCGCCCTCTTTTCTTTGTGTTTTTGTCTACTACTAGGATATCCCTATCCTGGAGGGCAGCAAGGCCGAAAGCCATTATCACCTAGCCAACACACCTGTGCACAAGAGTATTTGCTTTTTTGTTGCCCTGCATCGTTCACTTTGAGTCACCTATAATCCTGATTTTTTTTTTTTGGATCAATATTTGATTGTAAGCTCTTCTTAGAATTTATCGGTGCTGTATGGAGTAAAATAATACCTACCAGGCCCCCGGCATGCTGAGAGCTGTAGTTCCTCCAAAAGCTGCTGCCTGGTTAATCCAACTGGCATTACATTTTAGACATTTTAAGGAATTCATTTGCTACGTAAACATTCTCTGCTGTGAATTACCTGGTAGACTGGAAACCGGTGCTCTGGCCCAGATGCCTTTGAATTGTAGAAATAATCCTCTAATAAAATGAAGTCGGCTACTCGGTAACATCCATTGCAACAATTCTTTATTGGCTACATGGCAGGATACAGCAGTAACACCCTAACGCGTTTTGTCCAAAGCCTTACTCATATTGCTATGTGTAAGGCTTCGGACGAAACATGTTAATGCTGTATCCTGCCATGTAGCCAATAATAAATTGTTGCAATGGATGTTCATTTTTCTCTGGCCCTTCAGGCATTATTCCTTCCACTGATACCAGCAGCAGGGCAAGCATTCCTGCACTGACCCCAAGAATGGGGCACTATTCCCCCCACTGACACCAATGATGGGACACTATTCCTTCCACTGACACCAATGATGGGACACTATTCCTCCCACTGATACCAATGATGGGACACTATTCCTTCCACTGACACCAATGATGGGACACTATTCCCCCCACTGACACCAATGATGGGACACTATTCCCCCCACTGACACCAATGATGGGACACTATTCCTCCCACTGATACCAATGATGGGGCACTATTCCTCCCACTGACACCAATGATGGGGCACTATTCCTCCCACTGACACCAATGATGGGACACTATTCCCCCCACTGACACCAATGATGGGACACTATTCCCCCCACTGACACCAATGATGGGATACTATTCCTCCCACTGATACCAATGATGGGACACTATTGATCTTTTATTAAAAGAATCAAGCAACCAATTTTATACAAAAGTAAAAAACAAAACCATAGTACAAAACTTCAACAGAAATCCAAGGAATACACATCCATGTTCAGAATATATACAATATATACATAATCCACTACCAAAATTATTTACATAAAGCAGCAGAGAGGGCCTAAGAGGCACAACCCATCACCTATGTACGCAGCCATTTATCAAAAATTAATCCAAAAAAAAAATAATAATCTAGGGTGATAAGAGACAGACAGCCACACCCGGGAAAGAGACTCCTGGCAGTCAGGGAGGCTTGAAACCCCTCCACGCCTTCAACCAAGCCCCCTGACTCCGCTTGTCTCTCTCGAGCACCCGAATCTTCTCTACCTCATGCAAAATGTCATACACCACCACCTGAACAGGAAGGATTTTACGCCGAATGCAGACCTGACACCGTGCGTTCCAAGTGAAATAACGGACTACTAGGCTAACTAGAAAAAGTGTATCTAAACAAAAAACCCCACCAGTATTGAATGCTCCGTACACCCACTCAGCATAACCCAGCCTGGAGAGGAAAGGGACACCGAGGGCCCGTCCCACCTGTTTGTACACCTCTATGTTAAAAGGGCAATGAAGCAGAAAATGGTCCATAGTCTCCTCCTCACCTGCACACTCCTCCCGAGGACAGCTACGATCCACCCCACTGCGGAATTTCAAATTGCCCCTAACATAGAGCCTCCCATGGAAGCACAACCAGGCCAGATCCCTGAATTTAGGGGGTACTCTGTCCAAATTAATAAGTCTTAACCCTGCCCTCAAAACTGGGCCTGGGCAATCCCTTAAGGCCAGTGGGTCATGAAAGACTTCGCTCAAGACTCGACTCATAAGGACTTTCCTCGGAACCGATCTGAGATCTTCAGCCGACAATCGCCACTGCCGTAGTAACTTCAGGCACGGAGCGACATAGGCTGGTAGCTGACCACGATGACCCCTGAGATTCTTCACTTGGCCACCTTCTTCCCAAAGTCGTAGAAAAGGCCTAAACCAAGATCTAAATATGCCTGCCCATCCAGGAGGTTCCACTGCAAGCATATTACCAATATTAAACTTGAGAAAAAGCAGTGAAAAGAAAAGAACTGGGTTGACCATACCTAAGCCACCCTCCCTCCTGGATAGATAGGTGACATTCCTCTTGATGGGGTTCAGTCTGTTCCCCCACAACATCTGGAAGAACACACTACTGACCCTAGCATAGAGAGACACTGGCAAGATGCAGACAAAGCTGACATACAAGAAGATCGGAATCAGGTAAGTCTTAATCAGATCAACCCTTTCCCTCATAGATAACTTCCATCTCTTCCAGCTGACCACCTTAGTATTGGCAATTTCCAGTCTGCCTTCCCAGTTTTTGAGGCCATAATCGCCAGGTCCAAATTCAATGCCTAAAATCTTAATTCTTTCCTGGGGCACTGGAAAGGTGTCCGGGAGATCAAACCCCTCACCTTCCTTTCCCATCCAGAAAACTTCACTCTTTTCCTGATTGATCTTGGAGCCTGATGCTTCAGAATACAGTGATGTCAGAGAGACCACCTCCTCTGCTTCATCCGCCCCAGTGACAATCACGGACACATCGTCCGCATAGGCAACAACCCTCAAAGGCGGCTCACCCGGAAGCCCCACTGGCACCCCACACAACATGCCGCTCTCTAGCCTCCTGATGAAGGGGTCGATTGCAAACACATAGAGCAGGGGACTCAGGGGACAACCCTGGCGCACCCCGGAGCCAACCTCAAAGGACTGCCCAACCCAACCATTAACAAGAGGAAAGCTCTCTGCCCCCTCATACAAGACTTTTAACCAATCGACAAAACCACCCGGCAGACCGTACTTACTAAGGAGCAACCACAGGTACTCATGGTTAACACGATCAAAAGCCTTTGCCTGATCCAATGTCAGCAAATACTTTCCCCAGCCTGCAGCCCTGCACCGCTCCAAGGCCTCCCGGACAGCTAAAACTGCTGTGAAGGTGCACCTACCCTGGACCGAACAGTGCTGATGGCGAGAAAGCAAAGACTCTGCTACTGACGATAGGCGCCAGAAAATGATCTTTGCCAGTATCTTTCTATCGACATTAAGAAGGCTGATGGGGCGCCAATTCTCAACCATCGAAGGATCTTTACCCTTTGAAAGAAGAATCACAGCTGAGTGCCTCATGGAAGAGGGAAGTACCCCCTCAGCAAGGCAACTGTTAAAAACCTCTACCAAATGTGGGGCCAGAATAGACTTAAAAGCTTTGTAAAACTCAGCCGTCAAGCCATCCGGTCCAGGTGACTTTTTGATGGCAAGCTGTTCAATTGCCCTTATCACCTCTTCAACTGTGATCTCCTCTGTCAAATTCATCAATGGGACATCTTCATCATTTAGACCTGGAGTAGAGTCCAAAAAGCTTTCCATCTTGTCACGGTCAAGCTCTTTCCTCCCAAGAAGGTCAGCATAAAAGGACCTCACGACCTCCAGAATCCCTGACCTGGACTTTGTCAAGGAACCTGTACTGTCCTTAAGGCCAACGACCGTTTTAACAGCTACACCTTGTTTGCAGTTCTGGTAAGGGTCAGGCGAGTGGTACTTCCCATAGTCCCTCTCCAGAACCAAAGAGGCATGCCGGTCATATTGACACTTCCTGAGAAGGAGTTTCACTTCGGAGATTGCCCCAGGATCTCCTCCTCTCGAGACAAGAATATCCAGCTTCCTCCGTAAACGTTGGTAGGTCATGTATTTATTAAACTGCTTTCTATTGGCTAGGCCCCTGAAGAATCCAGCAATCCTCTTTTTGGTCAGCTCCCACCACTCAGCCTTGCTGCTACAAAAGTCCAGGATGGTCACCTGTGCCTGAAAGAATTCCTCAAAGGATTGTCTAACATGTTCTTCCTTGAGTAGAGTCGAATTCAATCTCCAGATGCCCTTACCCCTCTGAGGGGCGTCTGAAGCATTCAGGACCACAGATAGCATACAGTGATCAGAGAACTCTACTGCCTGCACCACTGGGGGTGAGAAAGCAGAGGTCTCCTTCAAAAAAAACCTATCTATTCTACTCTGACTATTACCTCGATGAAAGGTGAACCCAGTGTCATCCGGGAGGTGCTTAATGTGCACATCCACAAGACCAGCATCCCTAACCATACTATTTAAAAAAACGCTATCATATCCCAGCCTGTCCTTGAAGTCCTTCCTGTCCTTGGGCCTAGTTACTGTATTAAAGTCACCTCCAAAGACCACTTGCCGGGATGTAAAAAGAAATGGCTTGATCCTTGTAAAAAGGCATTTCCTGTCCCACTTTGTGTGCGGTCCATAAACATTAATTAGGCGCAGGTCCTGCCCTCCCACAAGGACGTCTAAGACCATACATCTCCCAATCTCCACCTCAATAACCCGCCGGACAGTTACCATGCCGGTTTTAAACAACACCGCCACACCGCCGTAAGGCTCGGCCGCAAGAGACCAGTAAGATGGACCATACCTCCACTCTCTCTTGGCCATATGAATATCTGCCAAGGAGGTGAGCCTAGTCTCTTGCAAAAATAAAATTTCAGCATCTAATTGGCTGAACAAAAAGAAGGCCATAGAACGAGCTCTTACTGACTTAATGCTGGCGACATTTATTGTCACCACTTTTAACGGAGGGGGAACCGCCATTTGGGTTATTGGGTGGTTTGCTTCTTAGCTCCCCTCTGCTGCTCATCACCAGAAGCCTCTCTCTTTCTTGAGGCCGCCTCAAACTCCATTTCGGAATCAGAACTTCGCTCCGAAGAAGCTCCAGATGAAGAGATATCCCAATTAGAGGACCTATACCGGTTGGAGACAGGCACTGGAGCCTGTTCTGTCCTCACCACCTGCTTCTTCCGCTTCCCAACCTTCCTTCTCTCCTCCAGGTACTGCAGGTCAGCTTCAGAGATGCCCTCATCTCTTACTTTTTTCTGTGAAGTCTTTACAGAAGACTTCTTTACAGAGGAAGAAGCAACCTTTTTAGTACCCACTACCACTGCTGGTGGGGGGGGTGCTCCCTTTGAATCAGACTTAGGAGGGGTAGACTCCTGGGGGGTAACTGACTCAGGGGGCACAAACTTGGAAGGTTCAGACACAAGAGGAGAGGGTACAGTAGGCTGGGGGGAGACAGATATAGATACAGAAGGAATACTTACAGACACATGAGGGGTGGCCACAGGAACTGGAGAGGGATCCTGAGCAGGACCAGGGGAGTCGGTCACCGCAGAGGAGGATGGTACACCAGGGGCCTCACCCTCCATCCTGTCCAGCCTTGACATGTCATCAATTACCTCCTTCTCCATATTGTGCAAGGCTTCAGGACATCTGCTGTAGGGGTGGCCAAGGCGCAGGCACAGGTTGCACCTGATCATTTCGGTGCAGTCCTTAGCCATATGACCCTGACCCCGACACACTGAACATATCAAGGCTGAACAGGAGGAACTCAAATGCCCCTTTTCTCCACAGCGGTGACACAGCTTCGGCTGACCAGGGTAAAAAACAGTCATCCTATCCCTCCCTATAAAAGCTGAGGAGGGCAGGTGACGGACAACATTCCCATCCCTGGCCAACCTGACTGTAACTGACCAACCCCCAGTCCAGATGTTACGCTCATCAAGGATTTTATTGGGCTTGGTCAAAACCTCCCCATAGTTCCTTAACCAAACCTCTAGATCCCGGGCAGGGACACTCTCATTAGTGAGGATAATTGTGATTTTTTTTACTGTAGACCTCTGAGAAACTGCAACTGGGGCCAGACCTTCCCATTCAGGTCTTGACCTGCACCGAGCCTCATATCTCTCCCAGAACAGGTCAAGACCCTCTGGCCTGGTGAAGCTAACTGTATAATCCCGTGTCCCAGCTACATGTATAAAGGCATACAGATCATTTGCCCCAAAACCCATCTCTAAAATCAAATCCACCACTGCACGCCGTGCTGGAGGGATCGCACCACCTTCCCATTTCAGAATAACAACATTACGTCTGGGACCCCCAGCAGAAGCCAGAGACCCAAGACCAGATCCTGGGGTGCTCAAAGTGGAAGCCTGTAGGGGAAAACCCCGCTTGGGAGCAGAGCTACCAGGAGCAGAGCGTACCACCTGAGCAAAGGTACGTTTTTCAGGGCCAAGGCCCCACACTGATGTCACAGCAGTCTGTACATTACTATTATTATTCACTGCTTGAACAGAGTTGGTAGGACTGTCCACACTTGAACTGGGACCATTGTTCATCACACTGGTACTGGGATGATTTTTATCAGTCACACAAAACTTCACATTCTCATCAGGAATAGTCACAGTTTCTGATGTAATACCAGCTCTCTCCTGAAGCTGTGCTGTAGAGTCCTCAGCAGCTGTGGGGCAAACAGCTTCAGCCAAAAGGGGGTTAATAGGCTCTGCTGAATCTTGCAGTTCATCTGCTGGAATGTCATTTTTTAAAAGCAAACTTTGCTGTACTGCAGTATCAGCAGGCACAGCATTATTACAGATAGGACTAGCAGCCTGACTCTCACTGGGCACATTGTCTGTATCAGTCACAGTGTTGAATGGCACAAAAATTGTTTTATCCACAATATGGGACTTGACAGGCTTTACCTTGTCAGGCACATTGTCTGTTATGTCCTCATCATTAAATGCCAGCTGATCCCCCCGCATAGGAGACTCCATTACCTGGATGGCCCTGAGCATGCCTCCTGAGTCCTGGGAAGGCATGGGGCTGCTTACCTCTACCTGAGGGGGCAGGGGGTCAGAACTGGGGGTCTCCTCCTCCACCTCCATCTTTGTCATCCTCGCAAATCTTTTCTCATTACAAAACTTTTCTTTAAATGGCCCATCTCTGCCTTCCATCATGGCCACAATGGTCTCCTGGTGTTCCACCCGAACCTTGGCCAGTTGGATCTCCGGATCCATGGATCCACGTCTCTGGCTATGTAAGCCCTCACGCTGCCTTCTCAGGCGCTTCACCTCGGCTCTGAGCTTGTAGAGCTTGTCTCTTTCCCTATTCAGGACCTTAATCCCGGCCACCACTCGCTCCCGGATGGCCCCGGAACCTTCATCTTCACCAGGGGCAGAGAGATCACCAACCATGGGTTGTATAGGGGCAGGTATGTTACCTGATGGCCCAGGAGATGGCTGAGAGCTTCCAGCAGGAGAGGCCCTGCTGGCCTCCATGGCTTCCCCAGAAAGGAGCCAGGAGAGCTGGGAGAGAGTTCCTCACCAGTCCCCTCTCACACGGATCACCTGCAGTAGCTCCAGAGAGACAGCCTCCTCCTGACACACCTGTGCTCCAATGATGGGTGGGGCACTATTCCTCCCACTGATACCAATGATGGGACACTATTCCTCCCACTGATACCAATGATGGGACACTATTCCTCCCACTGATACCAATGATGGGACACTATTCCTCCCACTGACACCAATGATGGGACACTATTCCTCCCACTGATACCAATGATGGGACACTATTCCCCCCACTGACACCAATGATGGGACACTTTTCCTCACACTGACACCAATGATGGGACACTATTCCTCCACTGATACCAATGATGGGACACTATTCCTCCCACTGATACCAATGATGGGACACTATTCCTCCCACTGATACCAATGATGGGGCACTATTCCTCCCACTGACACCAATGATGGGGCACTTTTCCTCCCCCAATACTAAAGATGGACATTTTCTACTCCCACTGGCCACACTCCGGCCCCCTGAAAGTCTAAATGACAGTAAACTAGCCGATTGTTTAGAAAGTTTGGAGACCCCTATATTAGAGGACTATAAATAGCCACCATTATTGGCAAATTTTCCCGATTCAGCCAATGGCATGGTAGCTTTAGGTGAGATTCGAGGTACAATCTAATGTTGCCTGGAGCGGCTATGACATCACCGGCTGTGATGACCCCATAAAATGCGTGTACGTGATTTAAAGCGCCCCTCACCTGACAGCGAGGTCACGATGTATGCGCCATTCCCCCAAATCCTGTGTTTAGCAAGGATTAGGAGCCTTCAGAAGGTACAATTTAAATCCGCACTTCATCGCAGACATGAAAGACGCCCCATTTATATCGTCCCGCCGATCGATTTGGAAACGTTTTACCAGACGCCCCATTGTGGAGATCGGAGGAGGGGATTCATTATGTACAACATATTAAGATATAAAGAGGAAAAGGAAAGGTGAATGGAGAAGAGTTTTGTTTTTAGACAGGATTATGGTCATTTCTCCGCGGCACAGAGGGCCGCCATTGGCCGGCCTTTCATTACAGAGACCTTGTTGAGTTTTGGATTCATTCAATTCTCAATGTTGTCTGGAGCAGGTAAAAAAAATGTTGCCTGCGAAACACATCTTCTCGAAGCAATGTGGGGCCTTTCACATAGACCTTAATCCTGATAATCCACCCGGGAACACAGATCTCCTCCGAGGGGTCTCCATGGCGTCAGGGGGATGTAATTCCAGGGGTCTCCATGGCGTCAGGGGGATGTAATTCGAGGGGTCTCCATGGCGTCAGGGGGATGTAATTCCAGGGGTCTCCATGGCGTCAGGGGGATGTAATTCGAGGGGTCTCCATGGCGTCAGGGGGATGTAATTCCAGGGGTCTCCATGGCGTCAGGGGGATATAATTCGAGGGGTCTCCATGGCGTCAGGGGGATGTAATTCGAGGGGTCTCCATGGCGTCAGGGGGATATAATTCGAGGGGTCTCCATGGCGTCAGGGGTATGTAATTCCAGGGGTCTCCATGGCGTCAGGGGGATGTAATTCCAGGGGTCTCCATGGCGTCAGGGGGATGTAATTCCAGGGGTCTCCATGGCGTCAGGGGGATGTAATTCCAGGGGTCTCCATGGCGTCAGGGGGATGTAATTCCAGGGGTCTCCATGGCGTCAGGGGGATGTAATTCGAGGGGTCTCCATGGCGTCAGGGGGATGTAATTTGAGGGGTCTCCATGGCGTCAGGGGGATGTAATTCCAGGGGTCTCCATGGCGTCAGGGGGATGTAATTCCAGGGGTCTCCATGGCGTCAGGGGGATGTAATTCCAGGGGTCTCCATGGCGTCAGGGGGATGTAATTCCAGGGGTCTCCATGGCGTCAGGGGGATGTAATTCCAGGGGTCTCCATGGCGTCAGGGGGATGTAATTCGAGGGGTCTCCATGGCGTCAGGGGGATGTAATTCCAGGGGTCTCCATGGCGTCAGGGGGATGTAATTCCAGGGGTCTCCATGGCGTCAGGGGTATGTAATTCCAGGGGTCTCCATGGCGTCAGGGGTATGTAATTCCAGGGGTCTCCATGGCGTCAGGGGGATGTAATTCGAGGGGTCTCCCTGGCGTCAGGGGGATGTAATTCGAGGGGTCTCCATGGCGTCAGGGGGATGTAATTCCAGGGGTCTCCATGGCGTCAGGGGTATGTAATTCCAGGGGTCTCCATGGCGTCAGGGGTATGTAATTCCAGGGGTCTCCATGGCGTCAGGGGGATGTAATTCGAGGGGTCTCCATGGCGTCAGGGGGATGTAATTCGAGGGGTCTCCCTGGCGTCAGGGGGATGTAATTCGAGGGGTCTCCCTGGCGTCAGGGGTATGTAATTCCAGGGGTCTCCATGGCGTCAGGGGGATGTAATTCGAGGGGTCTCCCTGGCGTCAGGGGTATGTAATTCCAGGGGTCTCCATGGCGTCAGGGGGATGTAATTCCAGGGGTCTCCATGGCGTCAGGGGGATGTAATTCGAGGGGTCTCCATGGCGTCAGGGGGATGTAATTCGAGGGGTCTCCATGGCGTCAGGGGGATGTAATTTGAGGGGTCTCCATGGCGTCAGGGGAATGTAATTCCAGGGGTCTCCATGGCGTCAGGGGGATGTAATTCCAGGGGTCTCCATGGCGTCAGGGGGATGTAATTCCAGGGGTCTCCATGGCGTCAGGGGGATGTAATTCCAGGGGTCTCCATGGCGTCAGGGGGATGTAATTCGAGGGGTCTCCATGGCGTCAGGGGGATGTAATTCCAGGGGTCTCCATGGCGTCAGGGGGATGTAATTCCAGGGGTCTCCCTGGCGTCAGGGGGATGTAATTCCAGGGGTCTCCATGGTGTCAGGGGGATGTAATTCCAGGGGTCTCCATGGCGTCAGGGGGATGTAATTCGAGGGGTCTCCCTGGCGTCAGGGGGATGTAATTCGAGGGGTCTCCATGGCGTCAGGGGGATGTAATTCCAGGGGTCTCCATGGCGTCAGGGGGATGTAATTCGAGGGGTCTCCCTGGCGTCAGGGGGATGTAATTCGAGGGGTCTCCATGGCGTCAGGGGGATGTAATTCCAGGGGTCTCCATGGCGTCAGGGGGATGTAATTCGAGGGGTCTCCATGGCGTCAGGGGGATGTAATTCCAGGGGTCTCCAGGGCGTCAGGGGGATGTAATTCCAGGGGTCTCCATGGCGTCAGGGGGATGTAATTCCAGGGGTCTCCATGGCGTCAGGGGGATGTAATTCAGCCTTGGGGGGAGTCTGCATTTCTCTCAGGTTTAAAGGTACGCTGCAGATAAAATCAAGCCTGAAATGTGTGCAAAGGAACAACCTGTTCAGAATTCTGCTTCCCATCTGAGCTCTGCTGTAATGTACTCAGCAAATCACCTTATTGTGAGGAATCCGATGTCTGGTGCTGGTTCCTGAGCCAGGTGAATGATCCATCTGATGTGTTCTCAGCTCCGCCCACTGATGGCCCCTTACAGGAGAATGCGAAGTCCTGGGAACACCAGTTCCTGAGCCATGCGAATAATCTGTGGGTGTTCTCAGCTCCGCCCACTGATGGTTCTTGTAGGTAGAGAGAGAGGGAAGTTGCACAAACTCATGAATCTGGACTCCAACCTCTTGACCAGAACCTTCACATAATGCAGCTTTGGCTGTTCACTATTTTCACTTGTTGCAGTTAAAATCGATTTATATATAATGAGTGAATGAGCCAGCCCAGGAATGATCCTATACTATATACAGAATGTGACAAAAGTAAGTACACCCCTCAGTGAGATTTGTGTAAATCTTTTCTTCTATCTTTTCATGTGACAACACTGAAGAAATGACACTTGTCTACAATGTAAAGTAGTGAGTGTACAGCTTGTATAACAGTGTAAATTTGCTCTGGATATGACGCTGATCACGTGACCTCAACGTCTTTGGTGGACCATGGCGAGGCCTGTTCTGAGCGGAACCTGTCCTGTTATACCGCTGTATGGTCTTGGCCACCGTGCTGCAGATCAGTTTCAGGGTCTTGGCAATCTTCTTATAGCCTAGGCCATCTTTATGTAGAGCAACAATTCTTTTCTTCAGATCCTCAGAGAGTTCTTTCCCATGAGGTGCCATGTTGTACTTCCAGTGACCAGTATGAGAGAGTGAGAGCGATAACACCATTTTGGAGCAGCACTGAGTATAATATTCACATTTTATTAACCCAATTTAAAGGGGTTGTGAAGCCTCGTGGTTTTGCACCTTAATGTATAGAATAAAACCCTTCTATAGTGCAGAACCCCCCCAGACCCCCCTTTTACTCACCTGAGCCCGGTCTTTCCAGCCGGTGTCTCGGGTCCTGATTGGATAGATTGATAGCAGCGCAGCCATTGGCTCCCACTGCTGTCAATCAAATCCTTTTTTTTTTTTTTTTTTCAGAGCCCGCGGTGTGTGAACCCACTCCAAAAACTCCACCAGGTGCAAAAAAAAAAAGTGCACAGGGTGTACATATAGTGTCCAAAATGGAGGGACCGTGCCCTGATCCCCCTCCCCCGGGGCTCCAGACCGGGACTTATATATATTTATTTAATTATTAGTACTAGTATGTAGTTTTTTCTTTTTTTAATTTTATTTATTTGACTTTTTTGAGTGCAGATCTTTGTTTTTTCCAAGCATGTAATCCCGCCCCTCCCCCACCGCCGCTACCAACTCTAGAAGACGAACCATTGGTCGCTCAGCTAAGCCAAACATTCCCAACCAATCACAATGTGAGCCTATTGCGGCAATTCGTGTCTTTTTGGTGGGTTCTGTGACCCGGGATGAGTTAATGGTTCCCGTTGCTGGCCGGCTGGTATTTTCTTTCCTCGGTGTTTGGCGCGGAGCGTATGCCAAGGCGGCGGCGTTGTGTGCGCTGGCAGGGCCTCAGAGCGGCGTGGAAAGTGTGCCTGTGTGTGGCTGTTATCACATCTGCTGCTGAAGGGAAACGTAACCGTAGGGTGGGAAGATTTCCTGTTTAAACATGACTGGGTGCGAGACGAGAGAAAAAAAAAAAAAACCTGCGTTAACCCCTTCCGCACCGCGCCTTCCACCCCCCTCCTCCGCTACGCCTTCCGCCAGTGGAATGCGCTGTTTATTTTGCGAGCAGAGCCAGGATTGACAGATTTAATGCAGCAGCCGTATCCAAATATTGGGAATGTATAATGTTCCCCTCGCTTTATTTTTACTGGGTGCGGGAACTGCGCCGCCGAGGCCCCGTGGAAGTAAAGGAGTTAATGACGCAGGCAATCCAAACAGCGTAAGCCCAGGATTGGCCGTAAAAAAAAAAAAAAACAGCACCGGCGTCCGCCCATACCACACACTCACCTGCCCGTTTTAAGACCTGCCGCGGGAGGTGAAATATGGCGCGGGTGCGCTCGCACGTGTGCGCTGGTCTCAGTCTCAGGAAATGTCAGCCATTCCTGACCGCCAGTCAACCGGGAGCGGATCCCGCGGCGGTCTGGGCCCCTCCAATTCATGCGCTGGCTGTAGCAAAAGGGTCCATTCATTAATGGTTGGCACTCCTTGGCCTGAATGGCCTGTACCATCTATTTGCCGCCAGGAAAGTTCCACGCTTTTCCGTAGCAGTTGGTTGGATTTGCTGATCTAAGGGTCGCCATACTTGTTACAATCTGACCATACAATCAACTTTAGATTTACAAAAATTATGGAAAAGGAGGACCTACCTAAACTAGCAAATTCATTTGTAACCAATCAGGAAGGTTCCACGCTTTCCGGTAGTGTTTGTTGGGATTTGCTGATCTAAGGGTCGCCATACCTGTTACAATCTGACCATACAATCTTTGTACAATCAACTTTAGATTTTCCAAAATTATGGAATGGGAGAACCTACCTAAACTAGCCAATTCACTTGTATCCAATCAGGGAGGATCTTGCACGGCATAGCTTGTGGTAGATCTAAGGCTTGGTCGGTAACATGCACAAAAACGTGCGCTTTCCCGACACGAACAGAAACACGATGCATTTTAGCAAGCGCGTCTGTGCGCGATGTGTGTGCGGACGCTTTTTGAGTGTTTTTTAACTTTGCCATTTTTTAATTAGCCAATAGAGAAAAATATAATCTGTTTCATCATTTGTTGCTGTGTTTTTCATATTTATTTATATATTTATTTTACTTTTTTTGTAAGGGGTCAAAGGTTAGGGTTAGGGGTTAATTAATTAATTTACTTATTTATTTATTTTGTTAGGTTAGGGGTTAGGGTGTAATATTAGGGTTGGGGCTTAATATTCGGGTTAGGGGTTTATGTGAGTGTAAGGGGTTAATATTAGGGTTGTTTTTTTTTTGTTTTTGTTTTTTTTATTATTTATTTATTTTTGTATTTTTTTATTATTATTATTATTATTATTTATTTTCATAAAATGTTTGCATTTGAGCAGAAAAATGTTTAAAAAAAAATGTGATAGAATGCACTAAAACGTCCAAATCTAGCGTTTTCATGCATTTCTATGGAACAAAAAACACATAAAAAACACACAAATCTGCCCGATTGGAGCTACAAAAAACCCTCCAGAGTTTGGTGAGTTTGATGTGTAGTGGAGTCGTGATCCGTCTCCATGGAGAGGAATTGATTTTTCCTCCTGCGGTGTTTTGGGGGTACAGAACGCTCTGGCGGTGTGCGATCCGCGGCCTTCCATCTTGGCTCTTTGGATGGACTCGGTTGGCATCGGTGTTTGTACTTTGGCGCCGCCCTTCATTTTTAATTTCTTTCAATCTCCAATAGTCATTTTCAGGCAATGCAAAGAGGTGTCCCAGTAAGAAAATCGCTTATTTCGATTTTTCGGTTTTCTTTCCCACCTACCGAAAAAACTGGAACAATTCTCACCAATCTCCTCCTTTCTGATAGAACAAGTTCTGTACACGGAGTGTGTGATTGGCTCATCTCCCAACCCCCACCATGAGCCATGGACCGCCGGTGACAAGGGCCAATCCAGCTACAAATCCCATCCTCCCCATGGGTGAGACATGCTGGGGGTTGTAGTCCCATAACAGTGCCAAAGATTCCTGATCTTGATTAATAAAAATGTTCCACTAGAGACCTGGACTCACTTCCCACCAGTTCTGTGTATTTATCGGATTTTAGAGTGTAAGCTCCTCTGTACAGAGACTGATGTGATTGGCTCAGTGATCTCTCTACAGCACTGCGGTATATGTCAGAGATATATAAATGTATAATAATAGTGTGTGGGGGGAGGGGACATTAGAGTGTAAGCTCCTCTGTACAGAGACTGATGTGACTGTGGGGGGAGGGGACATTAGAGTGTAAGCTCCTCTGTATAGAGACTGATGTGACTGTGGGGGAGGGGACATTAGAGTGTAAGCTCCTCTGTACAGAGACTGATGTGACTGTGGGGGAGGGGACATTAGAGTGTAAGCTCCTCTGTACAGAGACTGATGTGACTGTGGGGGAGGGGACATTAGAGTGTAAGCTCCTCTGTACAGAGACTGATGTGACTGTGGGGGAGGGGACATTAGAGTGTAAGCTCCTCTGTACAGAGACAGATGTGTGGGGGGAGGGGACATTAGAGTGTAAGCTCCTCTGTATAGAGACTGATGTGACTGTGGGGGGAGGGGACATTAGAGTGTAAGCTCCTCTGTACAGAGACTGATGTGTGGGGGGAGGGGACATTAGAGTGTAAGCTCCTCTGTATAGAGACTGATGTGACTGTGGGGGGAGGGGACATTAGAGTGTAAGCTCCTCTGTACAGAGACTGATGTGACTGTGGGGGGAGGGGACATTAGAGTGTAAGCTCCTCTGTATAGAGACTGATGTGACTGTGGGGGAGGGGACATTAGAGTGTAAGCTCCTCTGTATAGAGACTGATGTGACTGTGGGGGAGGGGACATTAGAGTGTAAGCTCCTCTGTATAGAGACTGATGTGACTGTGGGGGAGGGGACATTAGAGTGTAAGCTCCTCTGTACAGAGACTGATGTGACTGTGGGGGGAGGGGACATTAGAGTGTAAGCTCCTCTGTACAGAGACTGATGTGACTGTGGGGGAGGGGACATTAGAGTGTAAGCTCCTCTGTATAGAGACTGATGTGACTGTGGGGGAGGGGACATTAGAGTGTAAGCTCCTCTGTACAGAGACTGATGTGACTGTGGGGGAGGGGACATTAGAGTGTAAGCTCCTCTGTATAGAGACTGATGTGACTGTGGGGGGAGGGGACATTAGAGTGTAAGCTCCTCTGTACAGAGACTGATGTGACTGTGGGGGGAGGGGACATTAGAGTGTAAGCTCCTCTGTATAGAGACTGATGTGACTGTGGGGGAGGGGACATTAGAGTGTAAGCTCCTCTGTATAGAGACTGATGTGACTGTGGGGGAGGGGACATTAGAGTGTAAGCTCCTCTGTACAGAGACTGATGTGACTGTGGGGGAGGGGACATTAGAGTGTAAGCTCCTCTGTATAGAGACTGATGTGACTGTGGGGGAGGGGACATTAGAGTGTAAGCTCCTCTGTATAGAGACTGATGTGACTGTGGGGGGAGGGGACATTAGAGTGTAAGCTCCTCTGTACAGAGACTGATGTGTGGGGGGAGGGGACATTAGAGTGTAAGCTCCTCTGTATAGAGACTGATGTGACTGTGGGGGGAGGGGACATTAGAGTGTAAGCTCCTCTGTACAGAGACTGATGTGACTGTGGGGGGGAGGTGACATTAGAGTGTAAGCTCCTCTGTACAGAGACTGATGTGACTGTGGGGGAGGGGACATTAGAGTGTAAGCTCCTCTGTATAGAGACTGATGTGACTGTGGGGGAGGGGACATTAGAGTGTAAGCTCCTCTGTACAGAGACTGATGTGACTGTGGGGGAGGGGACATTAGAGTGTAAGCTCCTCTGGTGAATAGACTGATGTGACTGGCTCAATGTTCTCAGTAATGTGTTGAAAGATTTTTTAGTACTTCAAGTTTGGCAAACTAGCACTCCACTGGTAGCCAGGCCATGCTGAGACTTGTAGTTCTCCAGCTGTTGGGGTCGGTTGGCCAGTCTTGGTCTCTTTCTAGCCCACCACGTTGTTTGCCATCCATGAAAACTCGATGTTATTTCTGGAGATTCCTCGTATTTGGGGTTTTGACCTTTCGTTCTTCGGTCTTGGACAATTAAACCTCTCTTTCCGTCCGGTCTGGGCTGTAGCCCCATCTTGCGTGGGAGTGTGTGTCTGCATCTCGCCGATGACTGTAACATTCGTCTAGTTCACATGGCGAGCAGATGACACAGCACCATGGGTGGTCCAGATGGGTGAGGGAAGACAGCGGAGGGGGGGTTGATATTAGGCCCCTTGTAATTACTAAATTTCCTCCAATACAAACTTCTTCATGTCTATGGCGGTGAGAGGGGAAGCCATTGAGCGGTTCCTGGTCTCCGGCGGTACATCTGGCCGCCTTTGGTGCTGTTTCAATATTTCAAGGTGACTTCAGTTGTCGTAGAACTCCTCAGTTATCCAGCCAGCTGCGGTGGCCAAAAACAGAGTTTCTTAAGTATAAAATTCCAGCGCGACCAGTAAACTCTCATTCAGTTTCCGGTATCATTCCAGTTCATTCCATAAATTCAGGGGCACGTTCCTCACTCATTAGAACTAAAGAAGTGGCTTGGAGAAGCTAAGAAACGTCTTCAACATTACAGAATGAGTCCAGAATGAGTCCAGACTAGTATTAGACTACGACCTGGATCAATGAGGACCTTCACAGAGATGACCTCTCCAGGCTTTAACCAATCCCTAGTAATAGCATTAGTGTGATGGCTGGGCGATCAATGACTCAAGGGATAGTGCCTTTGGCCTTGCTGCCCTCCTGGATATGGGGTATCCTAGTAGGTACAAAAAAGATAAGAAGAAGAGGGCGCACCGGCCTTGTGCATTATCCCCAGATGATTTATTAATAAAAAAACAATAAGATACTACTCACAAACATGTGATGAATAAAAGCTTGTAGAAACTACTCAGATGTGGCAATCAGTCCTAAAACTGACAGTCTCCAGGAAACAGAGGGGAGGAGCTCAGAACCGCTGCTGGCTGACGCGTTTTGAAGGAGCAGAGGCTCTGAGGAAGAAGGTACTCCTTCGAAACGCGTCAGTCAGCAGCGGTTCTGAGCTCCTCCACTCTTTTTCCTGGAGACTGTCTGTCTTAGAACTGATTGCCACATCTGAGTGGTTTCTACAAGCTTTTATTCAATAAATCACATGTTTTATGAGTAGTATTTTATTATTAAATCATCTCAGGATAATGCACAAGGCCGGTGCGCCCTCTCCTTCTTCTTATATGTTTAACCAATCCCTGCCTGATCTAAACTGGAAAAAAAAGAAGTTTTGGCTTTAGATATACATTAAGGTTCATTTTAATTTTGGCTCCAGGAGAGGAATGAGTCTCAGTGTGTACAACTAGAGGACTGAGTACCTGGGTTGCTGCAGCAGAGGACTGGGCCGGGGGGGGGGGGGCAATTGCCCCCCGGGCTGCTCTGATACCCCATAAAAAGGCTGCACCGCTTCCGCCGCAGACTTGCCTAAAGGCTCCCTGGTGAAGAGGAGTAAAAAGCTCCCAATCACATATATATATATACTTGATCCGACTCTTCCGGGTAGGGGGCGTGCATGCACCCCTGCCAGTGGCTCGCTTCCACTGTGATTACACACAACGAAAGCCGATCGGCGGGTGCACGGTACCCGATGTCCTCCACCACCCGCCGATCGCCAGGCTATAAGTTGCTGATTTCCACCATTACTAGTAAAAAAAAAAAAAATTATTACAAAACAATAACAACATTCCCATAGTTTATAGACACTATAACTTTTGCGCAAACTAATCAATATACACTTATTGGGATTTTTTTTTACCTAAACATGTAGAAGAATACATATTGTTATAAATTATTGAGAAAATTTGATATTTTTCACTTTTTTAAATGGATGTTTAATAGCAGAAAGTAAAAAATATTGTTTTGTTTTTTTTTCAAAATTGTCGCTTTTCTTTTGTTTCTAGCACAAAAAATTAAAAACCGCAGAGGTGATCAAATACCACCAGAAAATCTCTATTTGTGGGAAAAAAAGGACATCAATTATTTGTGTACAGCGTAGCACGACCGCGCAATTGTCAGTTAAAGCGATGCAGTGCCGTATCCCAAGACATGGCCTGGTCATGGGGGGGGGGGGTAGATCTTCCGGAGAGCGAGGGGGTGATTAATAATTAAAATACATATTCCAATATAGTCACGAAGGAAAACGGCGTAAAAAGCATGACAATGTCAATCCACCATCAAACGCATGCCTTACGCGTTTCTATGCCCTCGGAGCTGAGCTCTGCCCCCTGTTGGTGGTGGATTGACATTGTCCTTTGGGAGTATATTGCAATATGTGTTTTATTATTAAAGAGTCTCACGCCCTTTTCTGGTGCTCCTCCTTCTTACGCTTTTCTTCTATGAGGTAATGGCGGCCAGACACCTCCAGGGCCGGCTTTTCCCAGCAATTTTCTGGAATGATCCAATATGGCCAGTGGCTGTTGGCTGGGAGTATCTGACCCGCGGGCACCATCACCCAGTCCAGCCACCGACCACCCGTGGGAACTTTTCTGTGTCAGGATGGCGGTGATCTTTAGAGTTTGATATCAAAGTAGCAAAGTCTACCATAAAAAAAAAAGTATTTTTAATTCAGAAATTCCTTAATTATAAGCTCAAAAAACAAATCAGTTTGAATCTGTCAGTGCGACAGATAAAGTTATTAAGTTTTGGTATCAAAGGCTTTGCTGCTAAATATTACCTTAGCGCCAACATTTGCGATCGCGTTTCTTCGATCTGCGGGGTCCTTCACTTTATAGCGTGTTTACTACGTGTGTAATCTGTCAGTCCCGCGCACGGTCCCCCCCCCACCCCCGACAGGTGCCCTCCTGTAACTTAAACTTGTCACCGGCCTGATTTTGGGAAGAAGCGGTTCACCTCTAGCGGCTCTTCTTCCTCCCTGTCCTCCTCCCATCTTCCTAGGCTTCTGGCTGTTTGAAGTTGGTCTCCTCGGTCCCCCTGCCTCCTCTTTTCATGTCTGTTCTCTGGGTTAATTAGGGAGTTGAAATTCCTCAGCCTCTCTCAATGGGCTTTGAAGCCCCAGATGGACCCGCGCTGCTTCAAATTAGCACTAATGACGAGAAACTTTCTTTCTTCCTCACAAAGTTCGCAAAGCGGAGGACTGAATACCCGGGTGATGCGGTTCCCATAGTCCTGACAGTTCATTATGACAAGACACGTTTTAACCCGCTTCCTGCCGGGAGAGATTGTAAGGTCCCGTCGCCCCGCGGCCGCAGAAAAACTTTTCATAGTAGGACCCCAGAGAGCTTCAGGGATCAACAATTCCTTACTGCAAGTTATCAATCGGCTGCTTGCCCGTGCTTGTTCTGATTACCCAGAATCCTCTTGGGTGGTACTACCACTAAGGCCCAATGGTTGTGTGCTAAAGCATGCTGGGCTTTCTGGTTCCTTGTGCTTGATGTAGTAATAGATGTAGAGAAGGAAAAGTATCCCATATGCCGCACATCACTGCAAGTCCCAATATAAATGAATATGTGGCAGTCTCAGCCAGGGCCCCAACCAGGAAATGCCCCCAACGCGTTTCGCTATGCCCCCAGGAGCTTAATTATGGGGAACAATAGATATAGAGAAGCTGTACATATGTTAACACCTGTTTCTTCTGATTTCTTCTCTAGCCGGGAGCCGAGTTAGCCAGGAGCTCCGGTACACGAAGGAAAAGCTGGGCGAAGAATCGGTCTACACGTCTCAAATGCTGATCCAGACTACGAAGAAGGAAGGGGAGAACGTACTGACTCAGGAAGCCATGATGATCCACCTGAACGCCGCCCTGGCCGCCAGCAAAGTGCAGGTCTCCATGTATGGAAAGTAAGTAGGCCAGTTTTGGAGGGTTGGTGGGATTTTGGGGTTTTAGCGGACACACATATCTTTTGATATCAGTGGTAGATGTCTGTTAGATGTATGGCCAGTAATTCCTCGATTCGGGTTCCTCCATTAAAGGGTAACTCCACTTTCATGGGAAAAATATAGAAAAAAAATCTTCAGTCATTGTAACTTTCTGTAAAATTCAATATGGCAGCCTGGAGGTGCTATGTGTACCATTGGTGTATGGACCGCCCATAAAAAAGTCATTACCTCCCTTGTGTGATTGGCTCACTGATTTCCCCAGAAGTCTACACTAAGATGCAAGTTAGATTTTAGGCATTCCCTGCAACAACGATTTCAGTTTTGGCACTCCCAAAAGGTTAAATACTACGCCTGAAGAGGTGCAGACCCTGCAGCTTTTCTCATTTGAGAGTTGAACCAGGCCCTTCCGTTCACAAACCCCAGACCCCTTCCATTCACAAACCCCAGACCCCTTCCGTTCACAAACCCCAGACCTCTCCCATTCACAAACCCCAGACCCCTTCCATTCACAAACCCCAGACCCCTCCCATTCACAAACCCCAGACCCCTTCCATTCACAAACCCCAGACCCCTTCCATTCACAAACCCCAGACCCCTTCCATTCACAAACCCCAGACCCCTCCCATTCATAAAACCCAGACCCCTCCCATTTGCAAACCTCAGACCCTTCCATTCACAAACTCCTTCCATTGACAAACTCCAGACCCCTCCCATTCACCAACCTCAGACCCCTCCTATTCTCAAACCTCAGACCCTTCCCATTCAGAATCAGTCTGCAGAAGACATGCTGAAATAGCTATTTCTTCAGTGCAAGCAAAGGGAGAAACCTGCAACAAAATTTGTTACAATCCCTGAAATGTACAGAGATCACCCAGAGGGGGAGGTTTTTTTTTTAAAGTGGAGTTACACTTTAACATGGCTCTTCTAAACATGGCACCCTCTTCTACTTTCCTACAACACTACTCTAAAGGATCTCAGATGCTTCACAACTTCTCGGGTTGGGACAGAAGTATCTCAGTCTGCCAGGAACGTCATCTATATATCTTTGTCTTGCAGGTCGTGGGATCTGAACAAGATTTGCTACAAGTCTGGTGTGCCGATTATTGAGAACGGGATGATTGAGCGGGTGAGTGGACGGGATGCTCCTCTTTTATATACCCAGGAACCTCACTGGTTGGTCAGCAATTATGGCGTTCTTCATAACAATGTCCAAATGTACCGATTTCTTACCCAGAATTTAACACCTGGCCATTTTTAGAGCTTTAGCTGGAATTTTCAGTTCATGTGCACCAAGAGGCGGGTTATTTTTTTATCTCTCTGTAGAAAGTTTGGAGGATAAGTGTTCTTTATTGGCTAACCTAACCTAGAAGCAAGCTTTCGCAATGCATTTGTTTCTTGGTCAGGTTTATGAGATTATAAAATGTAAATACATGAAGAAACCTTTGAAAGCTTGCATGGTGAGTATTTTGGAGATCTCATTTTTTTGGAGGATGAGGAGAAATGCTGGTGGAGACTCTTCAGACTCTACTGTTAGTATATACAGAACCTTATTTTGGCTGCTGCGGTGGACAGGGCTGGCTGCTGCCATGCAGTACAGGGGTCCAGGGCTATTAAACCATAAAGAGGGGATGCATTCCTGCATTTGGTCTCTCGCTGGTTTTCTCCTCGGTGGGTGCTGTGGACAGTGACTGGCATGGTTGCTTTCTGTGGAAGGTTGTCAGGGGGATGTGATCTCAGGGGCAATCATCCTTTCTTTCACACAGTGTTGAAAGGAGAGGGCTGTTGGTTCACAGCAATCACATAGTACAGAGCCATTCTGATTGGCTCTGTACATTTTACCTGTGACCTGCACTATCTAGTGACGTTCGCAGACAGTGGGAGCGTGCATGGTGCACGTGACCTTTCTTTAATACCTGTTAGAATAAAAGGTGCCTGCACCAGCTGATTGCTTACAAGGGGAGGGGCTTCAGTGAGCCATTAAAAGGAATCACTTACACTCCAAACTTTCTGCATTAAACGATGGCTAACACAGTCCAATGCTCTACTAATGACATCTCACATCTCACAGTTCTGGTAAATATATTGGGTTTAATTGTCTGTATTCATGGTGTTTCCAACAGATGATCGAAAAACTGTTCCCTTGTGTGATCGTCACCCCACTGGACTGCTTCTGGGAAGGGTCACAACTACAAGGAGGCTCCGCCTACTTACCGTAAGTAAACCCGCGTCCTTCTCTGTTTAGATTTGTGTGCATGTACGGTATTCTATGATCAAAGCGCCATGTTCACCATTGGAATGGTAGTGGACCATGTATTGTGTGTTGAAACAGCCAACCACTTGGGTTCAACAAGGATCTGAAACACATTGGACATTGGACCCCAGATATCGATGGCACCCAAAATAACCCCCCACCCCCACCTCATGTCTCGCCCTTCAGCCACCTTATCCAACCTAATGTCAGTTAGTCATCCATTCACTGGGAATGGTTTTGGTCTCCTCTCCAAACACCCATTGGACTTTTTTTGTTGCACCCCCAGTTATTGATGGCACCCACAATCTCCCCCCTCCCCATGTCTCGGATCACGCCCTTCAGCCACCTTGTCCAACCTAATGTCAGTTTGTCAGCCATTCACTGGAAACAGTTCTGGTCTCCTCGCCAAAGACTGGTTGGATTTTCTCTGTTGCACCCCCAGATATCATTGGGGCCTAGAACCCCCACCCTGTCCCAGATCTCGCCCTTCAGCCTCCTTACCCGAGCCAATGTCAGTTAGTTAGTCAGCCATTCACTGGGAGCGGTTTTGGTCTCCTCGCCAAAGACCAGTTGGACTTCTTCTATTGCACCCCAGATATTGTTGGCGCCCCCCTTATCTCAGATTCTGCCCTTCAGCCATCTTGACCAATCTAACGTCACCTTCTACCTTCCCGGCCACCCTGCCTCCTTCTCCCTCCTGCCAATTATGTGTCTATTAAGGCTGCAGGACTGCGGAGAAGAGTGGAGGGTTTTTTTTTTGATGAGGGGAGGGTAAGTGGAAGGGGGGGGGGAGGGAAGAGAAGATGGAAGCTGGGACAAAAGCCTCCATTCTTTCTGTTTACAAGTGTGTTTATCTATATGGGGCCCAGGCCGAGCTGCTGCTTTGTCAGCAAATGGTAACACAGTGTATTCTCATGCTAATGATCCAGTAAATAGCAGGCAGTTGCTAAACAAATTGAAATGCTGCCATTATTCAGAGTCCGGCTGGAATAAAGAACGAGGCAGAGAGAGAGAGAGAGAGAGATGGGGGGGGGGGCGTACTGCAAGAAGGAGAGAGGGGACGCTGCGCTGACCACTGCGTCAGTTATATGGGTTTCCACCCCGTCCCCATCAATAATCCAATACTAAGGGACACTTTTTTTTTTTTTAAATGCCAAAAAGTAAAATTCAGTCCTTAATGACCTCTAATTTATTCTGTTTTTGGGATTTCATGAGGTGCAAAGTCCAAGTCCTCCAACCAACAAGGTACTACAAGTCCCAAGCCTGCTTAGACTTGTAGTCCAACAGCAAAGGGGCTCTTGCCCTGAAGGGAATTTAAAAATGGTGGCCTGGCGACTTGTAATTTATTTATTTTTTTTCGTGGGGGTCGCTCTGTTCCCCTTCTTCCGCTTCAGTTCAGCCCTGGGGATCTCTCCCTCTTTTTTTTTTTTTTTTTTTATAAGCGAGAGGCAGAGAGAGTGAAGCCGCTCAACAAAGGAGCAGCAATGTGTGCAATAAACAAAAGAGGCGAGTTGGCTTCAGTGAAGCAAGAAAGGGCAGATAAAGGGGCTTCACTGTGGAAGCAGCCGCTTGGTATGTGGGAATCCTGCGAGAAGCGGGGCCTTGTTTTTCTAGCCAGTTTTAATGAATTATGGCACTGCCCCCTCCCTCGCCCGGCAAAATGTGTGTGTGTGCGCGCGCTTGTGTGTCCCCCTTTCTCTTGACATTATGTCCCTCTCGCAGAGATCCAATTCTCCCGTCGGCTTCGGACCCGGGGACCGCCGTTCCCCCCGAATTTTCTGCTGTTTTGCACCTAGTACTGTGGGGGGGGGGGGGATGTTTTGGATGATGAGTAAGCTTGGTGAATGAGGGACCCCCGCCTCTTGGTGCACATGTTACCTCTCTTTCTCCTCTGCGGACCTCCTTCCCCCTCCCATCTCCCCCCTTGTTCACCTCTTTTTATCAGGGGGCTTGAGAAAACACAGAACCTTCTCCTGAGGGGTCATCACATCTTTTGGAGGAGAAGAAATGGGAATTTCTCAGCTTCCAAAGAAGGGGGACGCAGAGACCCGTACTCTCTCTAAGCCGGTTGTTTGGGGGGCCCAAAAATGGGCACTGGAGCCCCCTTTTCATGAGGGAAGATTGTATTACACAGTTTAACCCATTCAGGGCTAGGAGGAAGGTTCACTCGTCGTGGGGGCTGCTGGATCCATAGATGAAGGAGGCCACATTGTCCTGGACTACAGCCTCTCCTTATACCTTGTACAGCACCACATTTAATGGTGGCGCTATGCCATTGGTCCACCATATCTAGACTTCACTCGTCACACTTACTTGATATAAACTAAACAGGATGCTTCATACTTAAGATTTAGAACAGGTGCCCCTCTCGAAAGATTTCCCCTCAATACCTGTTCTGGTGACAACTCAGAATTTCGGATTTTCCCGTCACATTGAGTCTCAGGGTTCGAGTTTGAAAGGTGCATTGTGCTCTTTAAAATGTATTTTAATACATTTATTCGGAGAGATTTCACTCTAATACATTTTTATTGGAGTTTTACAATTTACAAAGACAGCAAGAAGCCTGGTGTTGGCCAAGGCTAAAGCTAGAGACCTGGAACAAGACTACCCAAAAGGTCACATTATGGCCACATTGGTTTTATCATCTACAGATGGGACATGTTTACCTGTTATTGGGGCAAGTCATTGCCAGGGGGGGGGGGGGGGGGGGGCAGTAGGGTGTGAGTCTGAGGACAAGGAAGAAAGTGGAGGTATGGAGGAGGAGAAGAAAGGGGCAGATCAGGAATGAGGGGGGGGGGATAGAACCTCAGGGCTTGGGAAACCCCCATAAATCCATGAAACATCCAAGAGGAGGTGATAAATAGTCAATGGAGAGCAATCAGAATCATAAGATAGGCAGTTATCCATGGGCCCCAAACTTTCATAGAGTTCCCCAGTATGACCGCCATTTTTTATTTTATTTCAGAGTTATTCAGAGAGATTTATGGAGACAAGTCTTCTGTCACAATTGGAATATTTGTTTCCTAAATCCAGAATTTAGATACAGTTGATGTTCTCACAAACACAGCCATGTGTGGACAATGATTCTTTTATAAATTGGAAGTTTCCATAACTTGTTATAATGCTAAAGGGGGGGGGGGGGGGGGATAATCTTCGTACCCACCACTGATTTCCTGTCCAGTAAGCCCTAAAAAAAATGCTAATTGTTAATTTGTAGTGCAAAATGGCAGCTAATGCAAAGCAATACAATATTGTGTTAGATACAAATGTATCATTGATCGGTTTGGGTGTACTGCTCCTTTAATTGATGGCCGGTTGCCTGGCGGGATTGTTCCCATGTGGACAGTCCGGCATCAGATCCGTAGGAATCCCCTTTCCCTCCCGATAATGTCTTATTCTCAGGCATCCGAGCGCCCCCACGCTCTCGCATCCCCTATTACCCAGAGTGCCTTGCGGGCTCCCCGCTCTATCAAGATGTTACGGAGTCGCTGTTAATTGGCCTGACTTGCGCTGCGCGCTGAAGTAATGGCAGCACACAGCTTTGTTCCTCTGTGTAACAGGATAATACATGCTCTTTTTCTCGGGCATCTGGCACGCCTCGCTGGTTAAGGGGGGATCCGGCCCCCGGGAGCAAACTCCCATCCTGCGAGGTGAAGGGGAGCGAGCGACAAGCCGCATTTCAATAACAAAGAGAGATTTAATATCAATTTTTTTTTTACTTCCTTCACCTCAACTTCCCTCTAAGTGCTTAAAGTGGAATGTAAACAGTCTGCGTGTCAGTGCCGGCCCCGCGCCTCCGAGATCTGCCGAGTCCTGGGTTCAGGGCAACCAATCCCTTAAAGGTTATATATGTCATCATTGGGAATTTCAACAGTAATATGGCACCAACATAGACCAGAGCATAAAACACATTCAGATCTCTGTACAGAGGAGCTTACACTCCAATGTCCCCTCCCCCACAGTCACATCAGTCTCTGTACAGAGGAGCTTACACTCTAATGTCCCCTCCCCCCACAGTCACATCAGTCTCTATACAGAGGAGCTTACACTCTAATGTCCCCTCCCCCACAGTCACATCAGTCTCTATACAGAGGAGCTTACACTCTAATGTCCCCTCCCCCCACAGTCACATCAGTCTCTATACAGAGGAGCTTACACTCTAATGTCCCCTCCCCCACAGTCACATCAGTCTCTATACAGAGGAGCTTACACTCTAATGTCCCCTCCCCCCACAGTCACATCAGTCTCTATACAGAGGAGCTTACACTCTAATGTCCCCTCCCCCCACAGTCACATCAGTCTCTATACAGAGGAGCTTACACTCTAATGTCCCCTCCCCCCACAGTCACATCAGTCTCTGTACAGAGGAGCTTACACTCTAATGTCCCCTCCCCCCACAGTCACATCAGTCTCTGTACAGAGGAGCTTACACTCTAATGTCCCCTCCCCCACAGTCACATCAGTCTCTATACAGAGGAGCTTACACTCTAATGTCCCCTCCCCCCACAGTCACATCAGTCTCTATACAGAGGAGCTTACACTCTAATGTCCCCTCCCCCCACAGTCACATCAGTCTCTGTACAGAGGAGCTTACACTCTAATGTCCCCTCCCCCCACAGTCACATCAGTCTCTATACAGAGGAGCTTACACTCTAATGTCCCCTCCCCCACAGTCACATCAGTCTCTATACAGAGGAGCTTACACTCTAATGTCCCCTCCCCTCACAGTCACATCAGTCTCTATACAGAGGAGCTTACACTCTAATGTCCCCTCCCCCCACAGTCACATCAGTCTCTATACAGAGGAGCTTACACTCTAATGTCCCCTCCCCCCCACAGTCACATCAGTCTCTATACAGAGGAGCTTACACTCTAATGTCCCCTCCCCCCACACATCAGTCTCTATACAGAGGAGCTTACACTCTAATGTCCCCTCCCCCACAGTCACATGACTCTGATATCTTTTCTCAGGGGAAGGCGGGACATTCAATGGACAAACTTGGACCCGATGCAGCTGATGGAGGAACTCGGACAGTTCACCAGTCTGGACGGCTTCAAAGAAATGCTGGACAAGGCGGAAGTGGGACAGGCGTACATGGAACGTCCGTGTCTGGACCCCACCGACTCCGAGTGCCCGGACAGCGCCCCCAACAAGAAGTCACAAAAGGTCAGTCCATTGAAATGATGGGGGGAGGGGGGGTGGATAAGGGGACCCCCAGCAACTGACAGTCCCACCGTCCCGGGACAAGAATAGTTAGTACTCAAAGTCGTCCTGAATTATTACACCTTTTACCGCCCCCCTCCTGGCAAAGCCCCGAGGCTGCCGCCTCTCCTGCCTACCCCTCGGTCCCACCGCACCAGGAAGAGCCAGTCCCGGTAGGACCCCAATATCTGGGGGACCTTTTGGGTTTCTTTACTTATTCAATTTATTATAATCCCCATTTCTAAACGAATTCTTCTCTTCCAGAGTCCGGATATCGTCACCACTCTCCAGAACGGCTGTCACGGCTTTTCCAAGAAGTTTATGTACTGGCAGAAGGATCTCATCATGGGTGGGATGGAGAAAGGAGCAGATGGAGAGCTGAAGAGGTACGAGGCGTATTGTGTTATCCAGGGCCAAATCTGTACAATCCGGTGCCAAATCTGTACAATCCGGTGCCAAATCTGTACAATCCGGTGCCAAATCTGTACAATCCGGTGCCAAATCTGTACAATCTAATGCCAAATCTGTACAATCCGGTGCCAAATCTGTACAATCCGGTGCCAAATCTGTACAATCCGGTGCCAAATCTGTACAATCTAATGCCAAATCTGTACAATCCGGTGCCAAATCTGTACAATCCGGTGCCACATCTGTACAATCCGGTGCCAAATCTGTACAATCCGGTGCCAAATCTGTACAATCTGGTGCTAAATCTGTACAATCTAATGCCAAATCTGTACAATCCGGTGCCAAATCTGTACAATCTGGTGCCAAATCTGTACAATCTAATGCCAAATCTGTACAATCCGGTGCCACATCTGTACAATCCGGTGCCAAATCTGTACAATCTAATGCCAAATCTGTACAATCCGATGCCAAATCTGTACAATCCGTGCCAAATCTGTACAATCCGGTGCCACATCTGTACAATCCGGTGCCAAATCTGTACAATCTGGTGCCAAATCTGTACAATCCGGTGCCAAATCTGTACAATCCGGTGCCAAATCTGTACAATCCGGTGCCAAATCTGTACAATCCGGTGCCAAATCTGTACAATCCGGTTGTCTTCTCCCCCCACTAACAGCCGTCTGTTCTATTTATTTTGCAGTGCGGAAGCTCTGCAGACCATGTACCTCCTGATGAGTCCCGGTCAGCTCTATGAGCATTTCAAAGATGACTACGAGATCCACGACATCAACTGGAACGAGGAGAAGGCGGCCGCCATCTTGGAGGCGTGGCAAAGGAAATTTGTCGAGGTGAGCACACACACAAGTGGTGTTGCTGTGTGAGGTCAGGGGTGAGTCCCGCTGACAATCCTCCTCTTCTGGATCCTGAGAGGACCCCCCCCCCCGGCTGCCGTCAGAAGAAGGGGGGAGGGGTGGGATAGGGCGAGCCTGGAGATCCACTTTAAGGAAGGATTCCGCTCTAATAATTTGGCGGGAGAATCACCGATTGGACCGATCTCTGACCACGCGGCTTCTTTTTCTTTCCCGCAGAAAGCGCAGCAATCCGCCGGGCAGAACGCCTCGCAGGACATCCACGCCTTTTCCACCACCACCTTGAATGACATCATGAAGTCCTTCTCTGACGTCAGTGTGATCCGCGTCGCCGGCGGCTACCTGCTGATGGTAAGAAATATTACCGACACTTCATCGCTTTTCATCCGTCTGTAATAGAAGCAATGAAACATTCACTGCAGGGGAATCTCAGCGATCGATTCACCACCAGTGAACGTTTAGTGGAATTCTGTATTTCTGTCCATCCGGTACAAAGCTCCGCAGCTCCGCACATCGGGAGACCGAATTCTTCTCCGCTGCAGTTCAGTAACACTGAGGGGTCTTGTCCCTCCCCCAGCCTGTGATTGGACAGCGGAAGGAGAAGCAGCAGACTGATGAGCTGATCTGTCTGTCACTCTGCATTGTTTGCAACACAACTGATTGGCTCCTTGTGCTGCTTTTCCTTCGGCAAGCCTGAGCTCTGCTGTATAGAGATACTTGGATTTATAAAATATATTTAATGATGTATTAATGAAAGCCGATCAATAGTATCGGCCGTTATCTTCCCGCGTTGCATGATGGGGAAGTGAAAATAGGGTAATACTTACAAAGTCTTCTCTTCTTCCAGCTGGCGTATGCTTGTGTCACCATGCTGCGCTGGGATTGCTCCAAGTCTCAGGGCGCGGTAGGATTGGCCGGCGTCCTCCTCGTGGCTCTTTCCGTGGCCTCGGGCCTGGGGCTCTGCTCTCTGCTCGGGATCTCCTTCAATGCTGCAACCACCCAGGTACGCCGATTCTCCTAAACGGGAGTTTATAGCCTATGAAAGTTATTTTAGGTGAAAGCGGCGGGTCTGCACCGGTGCGGGTCACAAGCCGACTATCTATAGATTATATTGAGATTTAAAGGTCAGACATATGTGAACATTACAAGCCAGGAAAAAAGTGAAAGGTCAACAATGGCCAAAAAACGTCCCAATAACAGCTAAAAATACATTATAGTCCTTTAACCACCTGCCGATGGCTCACAGTAAATATACATACACGATCGGCCTTGTTCCAGGTTTGGGACGCGCATGCATGTGCCCCCTGCTGACCTGTTTGGACACAGCACAGATTTGGCAGCTGATTTCAGCCAATGATTTTGGTTAAAATCAGCTGACTGATTGTGTCCAATCACACACAGAGTTCAGAAACCCCTGTGTACAGGGAACAGCGATCTCTCCGCTTCTTCTCCCTGCAAAGCAGGGAACAAAAACAGAGACCCCTGTGTACAGGGAACAGCGATCTGTCTGCTTCTTCTCCCTGCAAAGCAGGGAACAAAAACAGAGACCCCTGTGTACAGGGAACAGTGATCTCTCCACTTCTTCTCCCTGCAAAGCAGGGAACAAAAACAGAGACCTCTGTGTACAGGGAACAGTGATCTGTCTGCTTCTTCTCCCTGCAAAGCAGGGAACAAAAACAGAGACCCCTGTGTACAGGGAACAGTGATCTGTCTGCTTCTTCTCCCTGCAAAGCAGGGAACAAAAACAGAGACCCCTGTGTACAGGGAACAGCGATCTGTCTGCTTCTTCTCCCTGCAAAGCAGGGAACAAAAACAGCCATATCAGAAAGTGAAAGCAGCACACATCACACATTGATAGGCACACAGTTAACCCCTTGATTGCCCCTAGATATTAGCCCTTTCCCAGCCAGTGTCATTAGTACAGTGACAGTGCATAGTATTATCACTGTATTAGTGTCACCGATGACGTCAGTTACTGACCCTTCCAGATAGTGTCTGCTAGCGCCAGATTGTCCGCCACCGCATTACAGCCCCGCTATAAGTCGCTGATCACCGCCATCACTAGTATAGCGTCTATAGCTGCATAGATCCCAGTATAGATCCCAGTATTGATCCCAGTATTGATCCCAGTATAGATCCCAGTATAGATCCCAGTATTGATCCCAGTATAGATCCCAGTATAGATCCCAGTATAGATCCCAGTATTGATCCCAGTATAGATCCCAGTATAGATCCCAGTATTGATCCCAGTATTGATCCCAGTATAGATCCCAGTATAGATCCCAGTATTGATCCCAGTATTGATCCCAGTATAGATCCCAGTATAGATCCCAGTATTGATCCCAGTATTGATCCCAGTATAGATCCCAGTATAGATCCCAGTATTGATCCCAGTATAGATCCCAGTATAGATCCCAGTATTGATCCCAGTATTGATCCCAGTATAGATCCCAGTATAGATCCCAGTATTGATCCCAGTATAGATCCCAGTATTGATCCCAGTATAGATCCCAGTATTGATCCCAGTATAGATCCCAGTATTGATCCCAGTATAGATCCCAGTATAGATCCCAGTATAGATCCCAGTATTGATCCCAGTATAGATCCCATATAACCTACTCCTAAGACATGGCGTAGAATACATATTGGCCAAAGTTTATGGAGAAATTTGATTTTATTGGATATGTTTTATAACAGAAAGTAAAAATAGTTTGTTTTTTTTTTTCTTTAGAAAAGTTTTTTTTTTCAAAATTTTGGGTCACTTTTTTTGTCACTTTTTTTGTTTATATAATAAAAAATAACCCCCCCCCCCCCCCAGAGGTGATCAAATACCACCAAAAGAAAGCTCCATGTGTGGGAAAAAACTGATATAAATGTCATTTGGGTACAGAGTCACATGACCGCGCAAAGTAACGCAGTGCTGAATAGCAAAAAAATGTATGGCCATCGGGGGGAGGGGAACCTTCCAGGGGGTCAAGAGGTTGAATAAGGAGAGGTTTTGGAAGGTCCGTTCCTCGGGTCCTCTGATGAACTATCTGCCGTTCTCTCACAGGTCTTGCCCTTTCTTGCTCTGGGGATCGGCGTGGATGACATGTTCCTCTTGGCGCACGCCTTCACCGAAACCGGCCGAAGTACCCCACTTAAGGTTTGTAAAGAACCACCACCCAGTCACCCCCCCACCGCCACCTCCAACCCTATGTGGGCGAGACATCTCATACTTGTGTTCCCTCTCTGTCTCAGGAAAGGACGGGCGAATGTCTCAGGCGTACCGGGACCAGCGTGGCTCTGACTTCCATCAATAACATGATTGCCTTTTTCATGGCGGCTTTGGTGCCAATCCCGGCACTGAGGGCCTTTTCTCTGCAGGTAAGTCCAGCTCTCCATTCTCTGGTCTCTTGGACTTTGTTATTAGAATTCTGTGTGGGGTTGAGAAGTACCGCAGTGAAAGTTTCTGGTGTTCACCTTGTAGGTTCCTCAAAGGGAATAGCATTTTTCAAAGTCTCGGCCATGCCAATGGGATGGTGGCCTTCTCCATATGTCCAGTTTATTATCATACAAGATTTATATAGAGCCCACAGTTGGCACAAAGCTTTACTATATAAAGGGAGACACTCCAATTACAATAGAATTCAAGACACGAGGGTTAGGAGGCCTTGCTCATAAGAGCTTACAATCTAAAAGGCAGCCTTAAAGTGGCTCTAAAGGCTCAAGGTTTCTTTACCTTATAAAACCGTCTGGGTGCTCCTACCCCCCCCCCATGTACTTACCTGAGCCCCATCTAAATATCTCAGTCCAGTGATTTGCATTAGAGCAGTGGCTCTCCCGAGTCACTCTCTCCTCATTGGTTCACACAGCAGCAGGAAGCCATTGGCTGTCAATTACAGACAGTGAGACAATGAAGAGAGAGCACAAGCGGAGGTGGGGGGGTGGAGGGGTGGACACACAGAGCGCAGCTCGGGAATGCCTCCATAGCTAGAGGATAGTAACAAGGTAAGTATAACATGTTTGTTGTTTTTAAAAAAAATGATTTCCTTTAGATTAACTTTAAGAGATACAAAGGAAATAACTGTGTTGGGACAAGTTGATGGAAAAAGTGAAAATTCCTTGAACTTCGGCTGTGGCCCCCCGGTGCCTCCTTGCCTTTATCTGGTCCTTGAGGCATTATTCCTCCCACTGATACCAATGATGGGACACTATTCCTCCCACTGATTCCAATGATGGGACACTATTCCTCCCACTGATACCAATGATGGGACACTATTCCCCCCACTGATACCAATGATGGGACACTATTCCTCCCACTGACACCAATGATGGGACACTATTCCTCCCACTGATTCCAATGATGGGACACTATTCCTCCCACTGACACCAATGATGGGACACTATTCCTCCCACTGATACCAATGATGGGACACTATTCCTCCCACTGATACCAATGATGGGACACTATTCCTCCCACTGACACCAATGATGGGGCACTATTCCTCCCACTGATACCAATGATGGGACACTATTCCTCCCACTGATACCAATGATGGGACACTATTCCTCCCACTGATACCAATGATGGGACACTATTCCTCCCACTGATACCAATGACGGGACACTATTCCTCCCACTGATACCAATGATGGGACACTATTCCTCCCACTGATACCAATGATGGGACACTATTCCTCCCACTGACACCAATGATGGGACACTATTCCTCCCACTGATACCAATGATGGGGACACTATTCCTCCCACTGATTCCAATGATGGGGCACTATTCCTCCCACTGATACCAATGATGGGACACTATTCCTCCCACTGATACCAATGATGGGACACTATTCCTCCCACTGATACCAATGATGGGACACTATTCCTCCCACTGATACCAATGACGGGACACTATTCCTCCCACTGATACCAATGATGGGACACTATTCCTCCCACTGATACCAATGATGGGACACTATTCCTCCCACTGATACCAATGATGGGACACTATTCCTCCCACTGATACCAATGATGGGACACTATTCCTCCCACTGATACCAATGATGGGACACTATTCCTCCCACTGACACCAATGATGGGGCACTATTCCTCCCACTGATACCAATGATGGGACACTATTCCTCCCACTGACACCAATGATGGGACACTATTCCTCCCACTGATACCAATGATGGGACACTATTCCTCCCACTGATACCAATGATGGGGCACTATTCCTCCCACTGACACCAATGATGGGACACTATTCCTCCCACTGATACCAACGATGGGACACTATTCCTCCCACTGACACCAATGATGGGACACTATTCCTCCCACTGACACCAATGATGGGGCACTATTCCTCCCACTGATACCAATGATGGGATACTATTCCTCCCACTGACACCAATGATGGGACACTATTCCTCCCACTGATATCAATGATGGGGCACTATTCCTCCCACTGACACCAATGATGGGACACTATTCCTCCCACTGATACCAATGATGGGACACTATTCCTCCCACTGACACCAATGATGGGACACTATTCCTCCCACTGATACACACTATTTCTTCCCCTAATACCAAAGATCATTGGGAACAGTCCGGCCCCCCTAAAGTCAGAAGGACAGTAAACTGGCCCTTTCTTTAGAAAGTTTGGAGACCCCTAGCTTAAGGGCAGACAGAGTAGAACACAGCCTGATAGATTGGGGTAGGGAGTTCCAGAAGATAGGGGAGGCCCTGGAGAAGACCTGAAGGTGATCATAAAAGTAGGGGATGAGGGAGATAGAGAGCTGGAGGTCTTTGGAGGACAAGCGGAGAGGACAAGCGGTGAAAATCTCATATTTTAGAGTCTAGAAAGTGATATCAGAAACAGTGGGGGAGGGGTCTGTCCATCGCTGTCCTTCCATCCCAGTGACCCCAGTGAAAGGTGACACCCTTCCAGAGGTCTCTAATGGCGATCCGCAGAGCTGATCAGGTGAAAGGTGACTTCAGTACAAAGGCCTCGGATGCATTCAGATGTCACTTCCCTGAGGGCAGCTGGGGAAGGGGAGGGGGGCTTCTCCACTTTGCCTCTCTGGGTGGTCCGGGAGATAAGGCCAGAACATAAGGATGGACAGAAGGTCTGGGGATGTCAGGATGTGTCCATGGAGCAATATACAGTGTGCTGTGTGGAATGTTATTTCAGCTTTATCTGCAGTTGTAGAGACCGTATGGTTATTGTGTTATCCTGCTGCCTAAAGAACACCTCATTATAAAAGTGTTTGAATAAAATTAGGCAAGACGGGTGGCTTCATAATTAGAACTTGTCCCAACATGGAGTTTGTATGTCCTCCAGGGCGTGTGTTTCCTCCAAGACCTATATTGGTAGGTTTATTGGCTTCTATCCAAAGGCTGAATTGTTTTTTAATTATGGCTCTTATTAGCTGGAAAGTTTGAGAAGACGGGGCAATCTGAACGTTGAATGTCACATATCTCCACCTTGAATGTCACATATCTCCACCTTGAATGTCACATATCTCCACATTGCGTGCCACGTATCTCCTTCATTTATTCGTTGTGTCTCTTCCAGGCGGCTGTGGTGGTCGTATTCAATTTTGGGATGGTGTTGTTAATATTTCCGGCCATCTTGAGCTTGGACCTGCAGCGTCGGGAGGACCAGAGGTTGGATATTCTTTGCTGCTTCTACAGGTAGGGCGCATAGATCTACCAACGCTTCAAACGTACATTTTGTGGGTCTTTTTTTATCTCTGAAGTGACCAGTCTTTCTTTCCCCTTCATGCAGCCCCTGCTCTTCCAGAGTAATCCAGATTCAGCCTCAGGAGATCCCTGATGCCAACGACAATCACACTTACCACCCGTCCCCATATGGCAATCCCACCATCACTACCAGTACCCAGATCACCACCACCGTGCAGGCCTTCACTCAGTGCGACTCCTCTGGACACCATATTGTCACAATTCTGCCGCCCACCTCCCAGATCTCCACCTCGCCGTCGGTTGTCATGCCCACAATGGATCCTCTTGGCTCCCAGGTGTTCAACTCCTCCAGTTCCACTCGGGATCTGCTGGCCCAGATGGATGACACCAAAGCAGGCCGAGAGTGTGTTCCGCTGCCTTTCCTAAAGTGGAGCCTCTCCCAGTTTGCTCGTGAGAAGTATGCCCCTCTGCTGCTCAAACCCGAGACCAAGGTAATTGCACCGAGTGCACCGTAGCTTCCTAGACAAAACAGTATGGGCCATAATGAATGCAGATACTCAGATACTCATACCTCTGCTTTTTCTTTTGCAGGGCATTGTGGTGGCCTTGTTCATGGCACTGTTAGGCCTCGGCCTGTATGGAACCACCATGGTCCACGATGGTCTCTACCTGACTGACATTGTCCCACGAGAGACTAAAGAATACAACTTCATCTCCGCCCAGTTCAAATATTTCTCCTTCTACAACATGTTCATCATTACCAAAGGTGGCTTCGACTACCCAAAAGCCCAGGCGTCGCTCTACGACCTTCACGAGTCCTTCGATTCTGTCAAATTTGTCGTACGGGAAGAAGGGAGGGAGCTGCCCAAAATGTGGCTCCATTACTTCCAGGACTGGCTGAGAGGTAAGACAGGGTCGATACGCAATACCCAAGCTCTACTTCTTCATTAGTAAATGTGCAGCTGAAGACCAGAGCTTATACAATTAAACTGTAGCGAATATAAGCCAGCAAATCGGTATACTCCAAAATCCAAGTCTTTCTTAGCTACATGTAAAATACGCAGCGAATACATCCAACGCGTGTCGGCCATGGCAGGGATGATAAGCAAGGTCTGCATCATAGTCTTCTGCTGCTCCTCAGTGGCGGAGGAAGTACAAATGTAGCGTAACAGTTCTGCTTGTTAATATCTTGTCCTCAGAGCTGACGCTTTGGAGTGGAAGTAGTTCAGATGGGGCACATAAAGTAGTAAGGTCATTGTTCTTATGATCTCCACCTCTCGCCCAGGTCTCCAGGCTGCGTTTGACAAAGACTGGGAATCTGGCAGCATCACGCCAGACAACTACCGCAACGGCACCGAAGACGGAGTCCTGGCCTACAAACTTCTCATTCAGACCGGGAATAAGAAAGATCCCTTTAATCTTGACCAGGTAAACTCATAATTACTGTGATTTCACCGCACACTGTGAGCTTCGCACAAATATGCGGCCTCTCGGAAGGTGGGCCTTGATACAGAGCAGGCACATATTTGCGTACCTCATTGCACAGCTGTGCCGAGAGTGAATGCTATGGCGGTCACATGATCATAGTCCTTGCCCCGCCTCCCGGCATCTGAAACCCCTTATGGGCTTGGAGGCGTCGGTGCCTTGGGGTTAAAACTGTCTTTCTAATGTTGATGGGGGGGGGGGGGGGGGGGGGGGTGACCAAGGAAGGCAGAATATAAGCAGATTAAACGTCAGCTCCAGTCATTCCTCGATGAACCTTCTCTAATCTGAAGTTTTCTCCTGAACAGCTGACCAGTCGGCGTTTGGTGGACGAGAACGGCCTCATCCCTCAGGATGCTTTCTACATCTACCTAACGGTTTGGGTCAGCAACGACCCCCTGGGCTACGCCGCCTCCCAGGCAAATTTTTACCCCCAGCCGCCCGAGTGGATCCACGACCGCTACGACACGACCGGGGAGAACCTGAGAAGTAGGTTTTATGGTGGCAAAAACATTGATTATTACTAATAAACTGTAGCCGGATCGATAAGGGTCTCTGACCTCTCTGCTTCCCTCTCTTCAGTCCCAGCGGCAGAATCCATCGAGTTTGCCCAATTTCCATTCTACCTGAACGGCCTGCGCCAGACGTCAGACTTTATCGAGGCGATCGAGAGCGTGCGATCGGTGTGCGATGAGTTCGCGAAGCAAGGAGTGTACAGCTACCCCAGCGGGTACCCGTTCCTCTTCTGGGAGCAGTACATCGGGCTCCGGCATTGGTTCCTCCTGGCGATAAGCATCGTCTTGGCATGTACCTTCTTGGTGTGCGCCATCCTCCTGCTCAATCCCTGGACCGCTGGCATCATTGTAAGTACCTGCAGATGTTCTTACATTTTGAGTTTGCATAGCTAGATATTGTTATGTGGGTAGGAGTGCCACCCCGTGTGGCTGGAGCCCCTGTGACCAACTGCCCAACCTGCGGCCCAAAAGCATGGTTGCTGGTAGAAATCATTTTTAAAATTGTATTTCTTTTATTTTTTGCATTTTTTGAACAGTCCCGTGGGGGTTGGTGAAATGTTAGCTAAACAGACACCCAACGTCTCACTTTTGAGACAGAGAAAGAGATTGAGGACACAGATTCCTCATTCCTTTCTCAGATGAACAGGAAGCACTCTGTACAGATGCTACCTGTTCATTACCAAACTGAAGCACTGAATACACAGGGAGGTTGGTTTGAGTAATTGTACCCACTCCTGCAGCTCTGGGCCCCCCTGTTGAACTTATGGGGACTGGACCCTGTACAGCAGGAGAGGTGCTACCCCTTTATCAGCGGCCCTGCCCCAAGGGTAATAACAGTGGATCTCTAGAAGTCCTATGTCACATGTCCCCAGCCTCCTACCATCTCCTGTAGTTATTCTTCAGTCTCTTCTGAAGTATTACCTAGAGTTCATATTATATGTGGCCCTTTGGTGACCTCTGGAGCCGCATTTAAGGCCCCTCTATATCTCAAGCTGACTAGAAGTACCATCATTAAACATCAGGTTATCACCGTGTTCCTTTGTGTCCGTAGGTCTTCGTCCTGGCTATGATGACGGTGGAGCTGTTCGGAATTATGGGTCTCATCGGCATTAAGCTGAGCGCCATTCCCGTGGTCATTCTCATCGCTTCCGTCGGCATTGGTGTTGAGTTCACCGTCCATGTGGCTCTGGTAAGTCACCAACAGGTCACCCCACACACCAGATTTAGCAAACAAACTTGACACAGATTTCCTTCCAGTTTATCCTTTAATTAGTAAAATGATTCTTACTTAAAACATAACATTGTCAGAAATTTGTCAGCATGCTGGAGAATTCTCACTTAGTTAAACCCCAATGTTCCTGATTAGACGAGAGTCGCATTGAGGCTGATTAGACTGTAGAATGTACAAAAATATATTTGTATTTTCCTCCAGGGTTTCCTCACCGCTATCGGCGACCGGAACCAGCGTTCGGTCCTGGCTCTGGAACACATGTTCGCTCCGGTGTTGGACGGCGCCATTTCCACCCTTCTTGGAGTCCTGATGCTCGCTGGGTCTGAATTCGATTTTATTTTAAGGTATAATGTATACCTTATCCTGTATAATAATAATAATAATAATAATAATTTTAAGATATGGTTCCAAATGTCATTCATTTTGTGTCCCGCTCTCCTCCTATCCACAACTTGATTTGTAAAGCAAGGTCCCACCCCCTCTGAGCCATCCAGCTCCCCACAACCTGAGGTCCCACCCCTTCTGAGTCATCCAGCTCCTCACCTATCCACAACCTGATCTGTAGAACAAATTCCCACCTCTCTGAACTGTCCCGTTCCTCACCTACCCCACATCCTGATCTGTACATCGGGGTCCCACCCCCTCTGAGCCGTCAAGCTCATCAGCTATCCACAACCTGAGGTCCCACCCCCTCTGAGCCATCCAGCTCATCACCTATCCACAACCTGAGGTCCCACCACCTCTGAGCCATCCAGCTCCTCACCTATCCACAACCTGAGGTCCCACCCCCTCTGAGCCATCCAGCTCCCCACCTCTCCACAACCTGAGGTCCCACCCCCTCTGAGCCATCCAGCTCATCACCTATCCACAACCTGAGGTCCCACCCCCTCTGAGCCATCCAGCTCCCCACCTATCCACAACCTGAGGTCCCACCCCCTCTGAGCCATCCAGCTCCCCACCTATCCACAACCTGAGGTCCCACCCCCTCTGAGCCATCCAGCTCCTCACCTATCCACAACCTGAGGTCCCACCCCCTCTGAGCCATCCAGCTCATCACCTATCCACAACCTGAGGTCCCACCCCCTCTGAGCCATCCAGCTCCCCACCTATCCACAACCTGAGGTCCCATCCCCTCTGAGCCATCCAGCTCCCCACCTATCCACAACCTGAGGTCCCAGCCCCTCTGAGCCACCCAGTTCCTCACCTATCCACAACCTGAGGTCCCACCCCCTCTGAGCCATCCAGCTCATCACCTATCCACAACCTGAGGTCCCACCCCCTCTGAGCCATCCAGCTCATCACCTATCCACAACCTGAGGTCCCACCACCTCTGAGCCATCCAGCTCCTCACCTATCCACAACCTGAGGTCCCACCCCCTCTGAGCCATCCAGCTCCCCACCTATCCACAACCTGAGGTCCCACCACCTCTGAGCCACCCAGCTCCTCACCTATCCACAACCTGAGGTCCCACCCCCTCTGAGCCATCCAGCTCCCCACCTATCCACAACCTGAGGTCCCACCCCCTCTGAGGCATCCAGCTCCCCACCTATCCACAACCTGAGGTCCCACCACCTCTGAGCCACCCAGCTCCTCACCTATCCACAACCTGAGGTCCCACCCCCTCTGAGCCATCCAGCTCCCCACCTATCCACAACCTGAGGTCCCACCCCCTCTGAGCCATCCAGCTCATCACCTATCCACAACCTGAGGTCCCACCCCCTCTGAGCCACCCAGTTCCTCACCTATCCACAACCTGATCTGTAGAACAAAGTTCCACCTCTGTGAACTGTCCCGTTCCTCACCTACCCCACATCCTGATCTGTACATCGGGGTCTCGCTCCCTCTGAGCCATCCAGTTCCTCCATTAATGAGCCCCTCACTTTCCTGACCCCACCATCCAATCCCCTTGCTTTATATTTTCACGCCTCCAATTATCCTCTGGGTGGAAATAATTTGCCCCCTCCAGGAGTGAAGGGGTTAGGTTCATTTTTGGGTCTGCAAAAAAACAAAACAAAAAATCCCCGCGTCGGTTTGACGTATTTAGTACTTTGAGCGATTCCTAAAGCTTTGTTGGCGAGGAATGATAGCCTGCGTGCGCTTTTTTCCTTTTTCTTTTTTTCAAAAGACACTCAGCAGTCTGAATCCCATCCAGAGCCTTTCAACCTGGGAGGTCTTGTTTAGAAGAGCGGAGGCGGAGGGAGCCGGGCAAGTCCTAGCTGATCAGGAAATAGCACAACTATCCCTCATGTAAACAGACGTTTTGTGCGCAGCGCGGTATAAACAGCTAAAAGCCCTACAGAGATCTGAGAGCGCCCCCCCCTCCCCCCCCCCCCCCCCGACCGCCAACCCAGCAGGCCTGCGTATGCGGACCCCCTCCTAAACTAAACACTGACTGGAGGGAGATTACAAGACCCAACATAAACATCACAGCCCACTTCTAAGAACTATACTGATTCACAGCTTGGCACCGACCGCGCTTAACCCTTACGCCCTCGCTGCTTCGACGCGCTGGAGGTTGGGTAGCGTGCGGACCGCACTTTTTATTTTTATTCGTGTGTGTGCGCACCTTCTGTCTATACAGTCCAAGCCGCAGCAAAATATTTCTGGCTAGACTGCGTTCTTGGCGCGGGAGCAGGTGACCCAGTTTTGCTCGCGTCAACTCGCTCCGGTTTTATACGGTGCCAAAGACGCTCCTACTCCCTTCCCTTTATCCCGACTCTCACAGATCTCCCTTCCCCCCCTCCGATGGATGGAAAAGAGAAGGGGGGGGAGGGAGAGCAGAGTTCAGGAAGCCAGGGGCAGCGGCATTGACAGGCATGCGGCCTCTGGGGACACTGCAGACCCCTCCAGCTCCAACCTCCAGGAGCCCCAAAAATAGCGCCGGAGCTCACCGCCATTCTGTACTGTGCCCGCCTCTCCCCGCCATACTAATCTCACCCCCCAAGTCTTTATTTTGCAACTTTTACCCCAAAAATGGTTTCTGAAACTTTCCTCGGACCAGAAAAAAAATCAAATAAAAAAAATCCTAACCGGATGACCCAGGCGGAGCTGTACATGGCGGCCAATCAGCTTCTAACTTCAGCTTCTCCAGTGAAGCTTTGACAATAAAACCTGGAAGCTGATTGGTTACTATGTATATTCTGTGTGCTCCAGCTTTGGGCTCCATTCACACCCGGGCGTTTCCGGAATCGCGGCAAAACGCAGGAAACACGCTTACAATGTCATTACGTCTTAATGGCACCCCAACCGCGCTGCTGTGGTTGTCACACAATAAATAGGGAGAAAATCGCAACACGCGAAGATCGTCGCTCAAAAAAAAGAGGGAATTTTAATTGTGTTAATAAAGTTTATTGCAAAAATTCTCAAATATATGTTGTAATTCATGCTGTAAAAAATGCCATTTAGAGGGTTCTGTCTATATACCCAAAATGAGGGAGGAGCTTCTTTTGGGCGTTGTGGGTTCGCGATTTGCGGCGATTTCGGTGTGACTGGAGCCTTAGGAAGGCGAGTGCGGTTTTCTTCACCGGTTCAGGTGCAGATTTTTACAGGAATTCACATCTAAACCGGACCCAGAATCGCACAGGACCCTTTTCAGAAAAGGACCGCGGCCGCCCCCGGACGGGTCTACCGACTCCATGGAAAACCGGTCCGATTCACTGTATACAAATCAAATGCAGTTAAAAACGCATCAGATTTGCATATATGTGAACTGAGCCTAAATCTCCCCATCTAAACAATTCCACTTGTTTGTTTTTTTCAATCCCTGCTGCTCTCCTGCGACCTCTTAGCAGCCACTTCCTCTCTTCCTGCACTGCAGTAATGACTCCATAGCATTTTTCAGTGCGGGTTTTCTGATGGTGACAACAGAGGAACTTGTAATCTCCATTGGAGGCCCATGTGACGGGGTGACAACGCATGAGCAGAACTCAGAGACGGGGCCGAGCGTTGTCACCCGATAACAGGAAGTGCCTGAGCAAGGACCTCCATGGCGGGATCACCAGGGATTCTTATCAATAAAAGCGGCAGATTCTGAAATCGACCTTTGAAATGCGATGAGAATTTAGCGATTTTTTTTTTTGTATCGCTCCGGAGTCGATCCTTCATTTTATTTGTGAATTTTATAGAATGTAACAGAATTGTAGCTCAATGTTTCTCCTACAAACAGTTTTTTAATCGTCTTCTTGCTTTGGCTCGGCAGGTATTTCTTCGCTGTGCTCACCATCCTCACCATCCTGGGACTGCTGAACGGACTGGTACTGCTGCCGGTGCTGCTCTCTCTGATTGGACCGCCTGCGGAGGTGAGTCACATGACCTACACACAGACAGCACTGGGAGGAACGAGGGTCAGGATTGGGGGAAATCATAGAATGTATCTTTATTTATTACACACGTCGGGTTATTATTGAATCATCATTTTTAGCTGGTCTTACATTTTGTATCTTTGCTGTTCCATATTTACATTGATACTGATTGGCATTTGCTCAATTGAATGCTTTCCTTTCTGGGAGCATGGTCAGCATACGTGAGAGAAGATCATTTAGCTGCATAAATGGGGCAATTTATGAAATATTTGCTTAGCCGTCCATCCAGCAAATCTGCAAGTACAAAAACCGAATGTTCTTTAGGCTATTTCCACTTCTGAACGAATGTTCTTTTATTACGGGCAGTAGTAAAGTACCACATTATGGCCAATAGGTGGAGCTGAGGAGCAAAGGAAATACATATGTATACAAATACATAACAAGAGATACAATGTAATCATTCTAGAGAACGCTAGAGGGGATCAGCAAATGAATCTATAGAACTCCATCTGGCTTTGAGGTGGTTGAAAGTGGCCGAAAATTGCCTCAAGTATGACTAGTCCTAAATCATGGCCAGTATGCAGCCCTCAGGGTATAGAGTTGTGCAAACCCCCACCACCCCCCACAACTAAAATGTGGCCTTTGAAGGCCAGAGTTGTACAGACCCCTACTATTCTTTATAACCACCGTGTGGCCTTCAGGGGCCAGAATGGTGCAGACCCCCCCCCCCATTCCCTACAACTAGTGATTGGCTCTTGAGGGCCATAGTTGTGCAGACCCCCCCCCCCATCTAGTGTATGGCCCTCAGGGGCCAGAGTTGTGCAGACCCCCCCCCCATCTAGTGTATGGCCCTCAGGGGATAGAGTTGTGCAGACCCCACCATCCCCCCCATCTAGTGTATGGCCCTCAGGGGCCAGAGTTGTGCAGATCCCACCATCCCCCCCATCTAGTGTATGGCCCTCAGGGGCCAGAGTTGTGCAGACCCCACCATCCCCCCCATCTAGTGTATGGCCCTCAGGGGCCAGAGTTGTGCAGACCCCACCATCCCCCCCATCTAGTGTATGGCCCTCAGGGGCCAGAGTTGTGCAGACCCCACCATCCCCCCCATCTAGTGTATGGCCCTCAGGGGCCAGAGTTGTGCAGACCTCCACCATCCCCCACAAGTAGTGTATGGCCCTCAGGGGCCAGAGTTGTGCAGACCCCCACCATCCCCCACATCTAGTGTATGGCCCTCAGGGGCCAGAGTTGTGCAGACCCCACCATCCCCCACATCTAGTGTATGGCCCCTTGAAGACTTGTGCAGACCACCAACCATCATTTACAACCATTGTGTGGCCCTCGGAGGGCCAGAGTTGTGCCAACCCCCCCCCCCCCCCCCACTGTCCTCTACAACCAATCAGCTATCAGGATGCAGTATGTGATATCTGGATATTATCTCTTTGTTTAGGTGACTCCTGCAGACAACAGTGACCGCCTGCCGACCCCGAGCCCGGAGCCGCCCCACCTCAACCACCACACCTTCTATGTCTGCCGCAAGTCTGGAGGAAGGGAGGGGCTCAGCGACATGGAGGACTCCTCGGATTATTACTCCGAGACCACCGCCACCTCCGGGATAGAGGAAGACGATCCGCAACTCTACGAGCGCAGCGCTTATATCATTCCCCCCAAACCATCACACATCCTACTGGAGGCCAGCAAGAACCCCACCTACCCCAAAATCATGGTGAGACTTCCTGACGCACACTAAGCGGGGGATGGACCTTCCACTGCACAGAAGCTACAAATCCCACCCCCTCCCTCTTTTCCAGTCATGGGTGGCTACTGATGGGCCCAGTCACCTGGGGGTCTACTATGCATCTGTTGGGTTAGGGTTGCCATTTCTGGAAGTTGTCTCCCCTCCCCCATCGTTAATATTCCATTTATGGGTGGCTACTGATGGGCCCAGTCTTCTATGAGTCTTATGCATCTGTTGGGTTAGAGTCGCCATTTCTGGAAGTTGTCCCCCCTCCCCCATCCTTAGTACTCCAGTCATGGGTGGCTACTGATGGGCCCAGTCACCTGTGGGTCTACTATGCATCTGTTGGGTTAGGGTTGCCATTTCCAGAAGTTGTCCCCTCCCCCCAATATTCCAGTTATGGGTGGCTACTGATGGGCCCAGTTATCTGTGGGTTTTATGCATCTGTTGAGTTAAGGTTGCCATCTCTGAAAGGTCCCACCCCTCCCCATCCTTAATATTCCATTTATGGGTGGCTACTGATGGGTCCAGTCTCCTATGAGTCTTATGCATACGTTGGGTTAGGGTTGCCATTTCTGGAAGTCCCCCCCCCCCTCCCCCCATCCTTAATATTCCAGTAAAGGGTGGGTGCTGATGTGCTCCGTTGCCCGCCCGTCTCCTATTCGTCTATTGTGGTACTATTACAATTTTTTTAAGTTGATCCCCCCACCCCCGCTTCTTCTTTGGTCTTCCTCCTGGATTTCCCTCATCCGCACCCAGATGCTCTCTGAGCTCTTTTTGAACTAGGAAGTACAACTGCGACATTTTGAAACATTTTGATACTTAATGACCTCTAGCTCCGCCCACATTGCAGATTTTTATACTTTCCATCTTATTTTGCAGTTGGTGAAGCCTTGCAAAGGGAGCCAAGAAGATTCTCCCAAAGACGGCGACGGTCACGCCGATCCCCTTCCGCTGTCGGAATCAATCAGGAGCGCCGAGCCGGACTTAAAAGACTTTCAGGAGGCGACAGACTGGAGAAAGAGGCATCAGCCGCCTCCCGCCTCACAGGGGCCCCATGCATGGACTAAGCAGGCCCCCAGTTCTAGGACTCAACACAGGCCCCAAGGTCACAGGACTGTCCCCCCGGCCTACTGCGCCAAAGTGACCGGGCCGAGCGGCTCCATCACCACGGTGACCGCCACCGCCTCAGTGACTGTCGCCGTTCATCCCAACTTACCGGGAGCCACGCAGAGTTACAGCCACAGCGGCTTCGAGGACAGTGAAAAGGACTGTACAGAGCACAAACCCGCGTGGGGGCGGAGCAAATGCAACCAGGTGGAAGTGTACGAGTTGGAGGATCTAAAGCAAGACCGCAGACAAGAAGGCTCCTCCGCTGTGCACTAGGTCAGTGTCCTGCTCAGTATAGCATACTTACCAACATATTAGTCCCGCCCCCGCACACACTTGACACACCCATCTTCTGGGCGGTTCTGCCCAGAGCACGCCCATTTTCTGGTTGGCCTCACCCCCGCTCATACTTGAAACATCCACCTTCAAGGTGGCCCCACCAAGATCCCGCCCACTTTCTAGGCAGTTCCCCTCATATTTAAAGCGGGGTTCCACCCAAATTTTGAACAATATCTGTATGTATTCTCTTCCTTGCCTAGATGCTGACATGCCGTTTAAAAAAATTTAAATCGCCGTAATTACCTTTTATTTTTCTATTCTTCTTTGCACTTCCTGGTTCTCCTCCCGTGGGAGTAGGCGTGTTTCTAGCCTCTCCCAGACTCCTGGGAGCTAGTCTCAGGCTTCCCAGGATGCCACTGAGCATGTGCGGGAACGAGCGGTGAATGCTGGGAGCACAGCATTCACCACATCCAGGAAATAAATGCTTGTGGGCTTCAAATGCCCACAATGAAGATGGAAACCGCCTGCAGTGAATAATATAAGTTATTCTTTCCGACGAAATCTGACACAGGCGGACATATTACACACAATATGTGAGTATGTAATGCTGAGAAGAAAAGTTTGTGAATGAACTCAAAAAAAAAAAAACAATAGATAGGTGGACCCCCGCTTTAAGGGAGTATCTACCCGGAAAGTGTCTGCAGGCCCCGCAGTTTGTGTAATAACTCAAATAAGGGCGACGCCTATTTTGTGGGACATCATCGGGACAGAGGACTGAGATCCTGGACTGGCCCAGCAAATCCGGGACAGTTGGCATCTATGTCATTCATGGAAGTAGTTCCAGTTCCTAAAAGTAGCCCCGCCCAGCCTGCGTCTCAATTAAGAACTGTCCGTGTTGCCTAACAGTAACCCAAAAGCCACCATCCCCCGGCCTGATCTCAGTGGTGGCTGAAGGCCTCAGACAGTTCTTATTTCAGGCTCTATGCTGGTCACATACTGAGTGGTTCAGGGATTTCTCTCTCCGCTTTCAGCCGCAGTTTTCATCATAGAAATCAATCAAATCTAAAAGTTTAATATTCTTTAATTGAAACTGGAAAGCGAAGGAGACCACGGGTGTCAGGCTACCCCCGACCGCGCATGCACACAACAACCACTACTGCCAACCAAAGCCTACATTATCCCTAGAATGTGATTGGTCAGTCCATTTTCAGCTCAAGTGGAGTCAGCAAACTACAGGGTGTGCGTCTTCCAACGCATGAAATGTACAGACAGACACACGGCGCTCGAAAGGAGCTTATTGGTCAAAGTAGCCTATGTCTGCCACCAGGTGGCCAATGGCAGCATTGCAAGATTTAGAAAGTCCTTCAAGGCTAACTCCATCTTTCAGACCTTGCTTCATGTCAGACCTTGATTTAGGGTATAACATGAAACATGGTCAACATGCACAGCCCCTCCCCCTCCTGACCACATCCCCAAATATCAGGATTGCTGGGTTCTTCTCCCTGGTGACTCCTGTGATTATTTTAAATTAGACCGGCCATTCCGGTGGAGACGTGTCATTCACTGACTGCAGTAGAGGGACTGGACTTCTCAATGGAGCATAAGTGATGTGACATGACATCACATGACATCACATGACCTCACATGACATCACATGACCTCACATGACATCACATCACATGACCTCACATCACATCACATGACCTCACATGACATCACATGACCTCACATCACATCACATGACCTCACATCACATCACATGACCTCACATCACATCACATCACATGACCTCACATCACATCACATGACCTCACATGACATCACATGACCTCACATCACATCACATGACCTCACATCACATCACATCACATGACCTCACATCACATCACATGACCTCACATGACATCACATGACCTCACATGGCCTCACATCACATCACATGACCTCACATCACATCACATGACCTCACATCACATCACATGACCTCACATCACATGGCCTCACATCACATCACATGACATCACATGACATCACATGGCCTCACATCACATCACATGACCTCACATGACATCACATGACCTCACATCACATCACATGACCTCACATGACATCACATGACATCACATGACCTCACATGACATCACATCACATGACCTCACATGACATCACAATGGAATGCAAATAAATAAATAAATGGACATTTTTGCTGTTTTGCACAAATTTAGTAAATGTTAACATTTTTTTTATTCTTATTTTTCAGGTGACCCCCCCCTATGACAAGCTGCACCCCTGTATATAAACCCAACAGGAACTTGTACAGAGAAAATAAAAGGACACTGATTATAAATATTATAATAATATTATTAATACAAGAGAAGTATTAGAGACGACATCCTTTATATTTTAATATGGAAATCAACAGAAAAATTCTATTTAATAAGCTGATGACAACAATGTACTGTGAGGGGGGGAGGGCGCCGCTCACCGGAGGTTGATACGGGACAGGCGGCAACCCCCCCCCCATACCGACATCTACGCTCCACCCCTATTTAACCCGCAAATCAACTCGCCAATCTTGCTGCTAATGTTAACGTTCTGATGCTGGAGTGGAATTGGAGGAAAAGAAGAAAAAAACCCCCATGGACTTTATCGCCATGATGGCGTTCTACGCAGTGTGCCTTCCTGATGAAGAAAAGCCCCCCCCCCCTCCAGAGAAATGTATAGATTAGGAAATGTTTTGGCTGTATGTTCTCCATAGTAAGGATTGTCTGGGCAGGCTGATGAGATTTGTATTCCACCGTCAGTCGCAGGTTCCTACATGGCGTACCGCAGGGGGCGCTAAATCTGCTGCAGACTGAGGCTAACCTCTTGTCAAGGTGAATTCTTTGTAAGATATTTATTAAACATGTTAATCGCCCGTGTCAGCGGATCGTTCTGTCGCCAGCGGCAGGCATCACTTGTTTCTATGTAGTCTCTTTCTCGCCAGCCGGGCCAGTCACGAGGGAGCAATTCCATAGAGAACAATGATGGGTTCTGCTGGCTGATGGTGGCCCTTTATGTAGCGGTCAGCAAGAGGTTAATCTCATTCTGTAATAAGCCATAAAACGTTCTATGAGATGACAAAACCTTTTCTATCTGTATTCATGACATCCGGATTTATAGAGTATTCTCATATATGGGGCTGGCTGCTGACTTTGTAATCTTTTATCCTTTATTGTGACCAAAGGGATAAAGATACAACCTCAGCTTTGTCCATCACTCCACATACATCTTCAGTTGTGTCCTTCACCCCATATACATCTTCAATTGTGTCCATCACCCCATATACATCTTCAATTGTGTCCATCACTCCATATACATCTTCAATTGTGTCCATCACTCCATATACATCTTCAATTGTGTCCATCACCCCATATACATCTTCAATTGTGTCCATCACTCCATATACATCTTCAATTGTGTCCATCACTCCATATACATCTTCAATTGTGTCCATCACCCCATATACATCTTCAATTGTGTCCATCACTCCATATACATCTTCAATTGTGTCCATCACTCCATATACATCTTCAATTGTGTCCATCACCCCATATACATCTTCAATTGTGTCCATCACTCCATATACATCTTCAATTGTGTCCATCACTCCATATACATCTTCAATTGTGTCCATCACTCCATATACATCTTCAATTGTGTCCATCACTCCATATACATCTTCAATTGTGTCCATCACTCCATATACATCTTCAATTGTGTCCATCACTCCATATACATCTTCAATTGTGTCCATCACTCCATATACATCTTCAATTGTGTCCATCACTCCATATACATCTTCAATTGTGTCCATCACTCCATATACATCTTCAATTGTGTCCATCACTCCATATACATCTTCAATTGTGTCCATCACTCCATATACATCTTCAGTTGTGTCCTTCACCCCATATACATCTTCAATTGTGTCCATCACCCCATATACATCTTCAATTGTGTCCATCACCCCATATACATCTTCAATTGTGTCCATCACTCCATATACATCTTCAGTTGTGTCCTTCACCCCATATACATCTTCAATTGTGTCCATCACTCCATATACATCTTCAATTGTGTCCATCACTCCATATACATCTTCAATTGTGTCCATCACTCCATATACATCTTCAGTTGTGTCCATCACCCCATATACATCTTCAATTGTGTCCATCACCCCATATACATCTTCAATTGTGTCCATCACCCCATATACATCTTCAATTGTGTCCATCACCCCATATACATCTTCAGTTGTGTCCATCACTCCATATACATCTTCAATTGTGTCCATCACTCCATATACATCTTCACTTGTGTCCATCACTCCATATACATCTTCAATTGTGTCCATCACTCCATATACATCTTCAATTGTGTCCATCACTCCATATAAATCTTCAATTGTGTCCATAATTCTCACATAGATCTTCGATTTTGTCCCAAAATTCCCACATACTGTAGATCTTCAAATTTGTCCATAATTTTTACATTGATCCTCAATTTTGACCAAAACTCTTCCATAGACCCTCAATTCTGTCCATAATTTTTACATACATCCTAAATTTCTTTCATAATTGTTACAGAGATCTTCAAATTTGTTCCAAAACTCTCACATACTGTAGATCTTCAAATTTGACCAAAATTCTTACGTAGATCCTCATTTTTTTACATAATTTTTACGTAGATCCTCAATTTTGTCCATAATTTTTACATACATCCTAATACATACATACATTTCTTTGATAATTCTTACACGCACCTTCAGTGTTGTCCTCGGTGATAGGTGCACAGCCTCTATTATGTCCATCGTTCTCTGCGCACATCCTTCATTTAGCGGTGAAGTATACTCGTCCACCTTTATTTCCTCCATTACCCAGAATGCTCAGTCCTACCCAACATCTATGCAAACCTTGACAGGGATGACCTGCCTGTGAGTTACATTGTGTCTCCCGGGTGTGTCCATCGCACACATTATAAGAAACATTGTTTTGTGGTTTGAAACTATTCTGATCCGTTCAGTAGGACTCCCCTCAAATCTTAAATCTTTCCATCACCACACGATCGATATTTCACCCGACAAAATGCTTCCTATGGAATGTTTCAGTAACAATAAGTTACAATTTTATAAAAAAGGAAACCGACCACCGCGGTCCAGGATAATCTTATGAGTGAAATGTGACCGTTAAGCCCCTCCCCCCCCACAACTTCTAGCACTGCAAATTTCTATTCACGAAAACACGTCTAGTTCATCTTTTCCAGCACTGTCCCGCCACACACACACTGCTCCAGCACTGAAGTGGTTAATGCCCACTATGTCTTCGCTGTGAAACCTTTATCCCTTTTTTATCCCCCTCCCCCCCTCCCTGTCCCGTCTGGGACTTTCTTCTATTTGTCCCTGTTTAGGGGACCCTCATAGTATTCAGACAGTTTTACCTAATATAATATTAATTATTATTTTTTATTATTAGCGTGCTGTATATATTTTTTGTTGTTGTGAACCGGCAGCTTGTCTAACCTCTTAAAGTATATAATAATAATAATAATAATAATATAACCCTTTACAAGCTGCCGACGGGATCCGCGGGGGCCGGCCCTACCAAGCTGCCCGCGGCTCCTCTTGGCGGCCCCCGTAAAGGGTCGGTCTATGTGTTTTGTGTCTATTTTATAGACTGAAGCTTGGTCACTGTGCTCTATAAATTATTTATATTAAAAGGAAAAAAGAATTTATTTTTGTAGTTTGTACAGAAGTTTAGCCGTTCAACTGGAGGCATATTTTTAAAAGAGTAAAATATATATTATATATAATTATAATCTCCGGCTCCTGTCTTTTGTTGGGTAATTGTTATAAACATTGTGCGAGACTCTTCTTCCTCATGGAGTGTTTTTAGCCCCTTCTGGATGGCGGGGGAGGTGTGAAAAATAAAAAATCTCGGTTTCCTGATCATGTGATCACTGTGATTGGCTGTCAAATTGATCAGGTGATCGGGAGCCCGTCCTACCAGCTACTAATCATTGCTGAGAACCTCGCAGTCACCATGCTGGGGGTCGCGTGATTGGGCGCACTACCAGCACAAAACAGCGATGGCGTGTTTTAAAAATCCACCTTTGTGCTGCCAGAATTTATGAAATAAATAAACTTTTTTTTTTTAGATAAATGAATGTATTAACCCTTCACGCCTGAGCGTAGAACAAATCTAAATGTCTCAGCACAATTTTGCAACTTTGACAAGTTATACAAAAAACATCAAAATGCAGCTCTGTGTGATACTGAACCTTAGAAGTGCGCAGATAGAGCCACAAAACAAAGAAAAACAATATTGCTAAAAAATGCAACTATGAATATAAAAAAAAAAAATTATGTTCATAGTTCCATTTTTTAGCAATATTGATTTTCATTGTTTTGTGGCTCTATCTGCGCACTTCTAAGGTTCAGTATCACACAGAGCTGCATTTTGATGTTTTTTTGTATATATATATATTTTCACAGATTATTGGATTGTGATCAATGCTGAGCAGCTGTGAATCTGCACTTTGTATCACAGGAATTGTTATATCACATCTGACGCTCGATTGTAACCTCCGGTTACTCCATACCTGACGCTGATTGCAGTCTCAGGTTGCTCAGAGTAACTCACAAGATTTATATATTTTTATATTGTTTGATGTGTTATGCCGGCCATACACGGTCTGAATTTTGAAAGAATTTTCTTTCCAAAATCGTATCTAAGAATTTTCGTACGAATTTCGCACCATTAGTGGGCTGCAGCAACGGCCGATTTTCGTGTGGAAATCAAATTTGAGGAATCGGACATGTTGGAAATTTTTAGAAAAACGAACGATTTTCTAATCAATGATGGGAGAAACAAGCGAGAAATGTAATAAGAAAAGAAAATTTACGGTGAGAAAAGAAGATTCCCGGCCACGAAAATTCTTTTCTGTGGCAACATGAGGTGAAATTGAAGGTTCGGTCGGCCGAATTTCGAAAATCAATGGTGGCGCATCGGATTACAAAAAAATCAACTTTCTGATTTTGAAAAGAAAATTTGTTCGAAATTCGATCGTGTATGGCCTGCCTTAGCTGTACAAATCATCACAATCACTTCGTGCATCCGGGTGGATTATACCGCATTTTTTTTCCCCCTGATTAGTAATGGATATCTCCTTTTTTTTAATTATTTTTTTATTATTATTATCAAATGAAAACTGGCCCAAAATTGTAAAAAAAAAAAAAAAACCCCGCTAGCAGCTGAAGAAAGGGTTAAAATCGCCTGTGTTGTGGGGCTTCCAAATCGCTTTTCAGGTGCATTCCAATGGGCAGGGGTGGTGGGGGAGGGGTGTATACACGGCTCCCAAACCGCCCCAAAGATGCTGCCTGCAGGACTTTTTTTCCCGTCCCGCAAGCGCCCCACCCCGGTCTGAAAGCCCTCGGGTTCCCACACTGGGGTGACATGGGAGGCGATTTACAGGCGCTATTTTTAGAGCTAAAACACCTGAAAAACGCCTCCATGGTGACAGTCGCCTTCCTCCGGCACGCTCCTCGATTAAACCTTCATCCAGGTATTTTTTCTTTATTTTTGATCATTTCTTTCTGCAAGGAAAGAGAAAGATACATTGTATATTTCCTCTCCATTTACAGAAAGAAAAAAAAAAACCACAGGGGCGGGCTTCACAGTGACTGATCACCGTGGCGTGTAAAACACCCAAAAACTCCACCCGGGGCCAAAAAAAGTGCAGACACCTAAAGAGTGACAGAAAACGTGCTATGACCCTCCCTAGGAAGGACCTTATCCTGATCCCCCGGGGTGTGAGGCTCCAGACTGAGGAACTCACCGGCCATTCAGCCAAAAGACTCGGCCTTAGAGGCAGGTGCAAAAAAAAAAGGTGTGTATGTGAGGTGACCATGGTGCCAACAAAACTCAAAGTGCCCCTCAACACAGTGAGAATTATGACACCCCTGGACTGCCACTCCAGGGGCACATTCTCCAGAGTCACATTCACCAGAGTCACATTCACCAGGGGCACATTCACCAGGGGCACATTCACCAGGGGCACATTCTCCAGGGGCACATTTACCAGAGTCACATTCACCAGGGGCACATTCACCAGAGGCACATTCACCAGGGGCACATTCACCAGAGTCACATTCACCAGAGTCACATTCACCAGAGGCACATTCTCCAGGGGCACATATACCAGAGTCACATTTACCAGGGGCACATTCACCAGGGGCACATTCACCAGAGGCACATTCACCAGAGGCACATTCACCAGAGGCACATTCACCAGGGGCACATTCACCAGGGGCACATTCACCAGGGGCACATTCACCAGAGGCACATTCACCAGAGGCACATTCACCAGAGGCACATTCACCAGGGGCACATTCACCAGGGGCACATTCACCAGAGTCACATTCACCAGAGGAACATTCACCAGGGGCACATTCACCAGAGGCACATTCTCCAGAGTCACATTCACCAGGGGCACATTCACCAGAGGCACATTCTCCAGGGGCACATTCACCAGGGGCACATTCACCAGGGGCACATTTACCAGAGTCACATTCACCAGGGGCACATTCACCAGGGGCACATTCACCAGAGTCACATTCACCAGAGGCACATTCACCAGGGGCACATTCACCAGGGGCACATTCACCAGAGGAACATTCACCAGGGGCATATTCACCAGAGGCACATTCTCCAGAGTCACATTCACCAGAGTCACATTCACCAGGGGCACATTTACCAGAGTCACATTCACCAGGGGCACATTCACCAGGGGCACATTCACCAGAGTCACATTCACCAGAGTCACATTCACCAGAGGCACATTCACCAGGGGCACATTCACCAGAGTCACATTCACCAGAGGAACATTCACCAGGGGCACATTCACCAGAGGCACATTCTCCAGGGGCACATTTACCAGAGTCACATTCACCAGGGGCACATTCACCAGGGGCACATTCACCAGAGTCACATTCACCAGAGTCACATTCACCAGGGGCACATTCACCAGGGGCACATTCACCAGAGGAACATTCACCAGGGGCACATTCACCAGAGGCACATTCTCCAGGGGCACATTCACCAGGGGCACATTCACCAGAGTCACATTCACCAGGGGCACATTCACCAGGGGCACATTCACCAGGGGCACATTCTCCAGGGGCACATTTACCAGAGTCACATTCACCAGGGGCACATTCACCAGAGGCACATTCACCAGGGGCACATTCACCAGAGTCACATTCACCAGAGTCACATTCACCAGAGGCACATTCTCCAGGGGCACATATACCAGAGTCACATTTACCAGGGGCACATTCACCAGGGGCACATTCACCAGAGGCACATTCACCAGAGGCACATTCACCAGAGGCACATTCACCAGGGGCACATTCACCAGGGGCACATTCACCAGAGTCACATTCACCAGAGGAACATTCACCAGGGGCACATTCACCAGAGGCACATTCTCCAGAGTCACATTCACCAGGGGCACATTCACCAGAGGCACATTCTCCAGGGGCACATTCACCAGGGGCACATTCACCAGGGGCACATTTACCAGAGTCACATTCACCAGGGGCACATTCACCAGGGGCACATTCACCAGAGTCACATTCACCAGAGGCACATTCACCAGGGGCACATTCACCAGGGGCACATTCACCAGAGGAACATTCACCAGGGGCATATTCACCAGAGGCACATTCTCCAGAGTCACATTCACCAGAGTCACATTCACCAGGGGCACATTTACCAGAGTCACATTCACCAGGGGCACATTCACCAGGGGCACATTCACCAGAGTCACATTCACCAGAGTCACATTCACCAGAGGCACATTCACCAGGGGCACATTCACCAGAGTCACATTCACCAGAGGAACATTCACCAGGGGCACATTCACCAGAGGCACATTCTCCAGGGGCACATTTACCAGAGTCACATTCACCAGGGGCACATTCACCAGGGGCACATTCACCAGAGTCACATTCACCAGAGTCACATTCACCAGGGGCACATTCACCAGGGGCACATTCACCAGAGGAACATTCACCAGGGGCACATTCACCAGAGGCACATTCTCCAGGGGCACATTCACCAGGGGCACATTCACCAGAGGCACATTCACCAGGGGCACATTCACCAGGGGCACATTCACCAGGGGCACATTCACCAGAGTCACATTCACCAGAGGCACATTCACCAGGGGCACATTCACCAGGGGCACATTCACCAGAGGAACATTCACCAGGGGCACATTCACCAGAGGCACATTCTCCAGAGTCACATTCACCAGAGTCACATTCACCAGGGGCACATTTACCAGAGTCACATTCACCAGGGGCACATTCACCAGGGCACATTCACCAGAGTCACATTCACCAGAGTCACATTCACCAGAGGCACATTCACCAGGGGCACATTCACCAGGGGCACATTCACCAGAGTCACATTCACCAGAGGAACATTCACCAGGGGCACATTCACCAGAGGCACATTCTCCAGGGGCACATTCACCAGGGGCACATTTACCAGAGTCACATTCACCAGGGGCACATTCACCAGGGGCACATTCACCAGAGTCACATTCACCAGAGTCACATTCACCAGGGGCACATTCACCAGGGGCACATTCACCAGAGTCACATTCACCAGAGGAACATTCACCAGGGGCACATTCACCAGAGGCACATTCTCCAGGGGCACATTCACCAGGGGCACATTCACCAGAGGCACATTCACCAGGGGCACATTCACCAGGGGCACATTCACCAGAGTCACATTCACCAGGGGCACATTCACCAGAGTCACATTCACCAGGGGCACATTCACCAGAGGCACATTCACCAGGGGCACATTTACCAGAGTCACATTCACCAGAGGCACATTCACCAGGGGCACATTCACCAGAGGCACATTCTCCAGGGGCACATTCACCAGGGGCACATTCTCCAGGGGCATATTCACCAGGGGCACATTCACCAGGGGCACATTCACCAGAGGTACATTCTCCAGGGGCATATTCACCAGGGGCATATTCACCAGGGGCACATTCTCCAGGGGCACATTCACCAGGGGCACATTCTCCAGGGGCACATTCACCAGGGGCACATTCACCAGAGGCACATTCTCCAGGGGCACATTCACCACGGGCTTTTTTTCAGGGGCACATTCACCAGAGGCACATTCTCCAGGGGCATATTCACCAGGGGCACATTCATCAGAGGCACATTCTCCAGGGGCACATTCACCACGGGCTTTTCTTCAGGGGCACATTCACCAGAGGCACATTCTCCAGGGGCACATTCACCAGAGGCACATTCTCCTGGGGCACATTCACCAGGGGCACATTCACCAGAGGTACATTCTCCAGGGGCACATTCTCCAGGGGCACATTCACCAGGGGCACATTGACCAGAGGCACATTCTCCAGGGGCACATTCACCAGGGGCACATTCACCAGAGGCACATTCTCCAGGGGCATATTCACCAGAGGCACATTTACCAGGGCCACATTCACCCGAGGCACATTCTCCAGGGGCACATTCACCAGGGGCACATTCACCAGAGGCACATTCACCAGGGGCACATTCACCATGGGCTTTTCTCCAGGGGCACATTCACCAGGGGCACATTCACCAGGGGCACATTCACCATGGGCTTTTCTCCAGGGGCACATTCACCACAGACTTTTCTCCAGGGGCACATTCACCAGGGGCACATTCACCGCGGGCTTTTCTCCAGGGGCACATTCTCCAGGGGCACATTCACCAGGGGCACATTCACCACAGGCTTTTCTCCAGGGGCACATTCACCACGGGCTTTTCTCCAGGGGCACATTCACCAGAGGCACATTCACCAGGGGCACATTCTCCAGGGGCACATTCTCCAGGGGCACATTCACCACAGGCTTTTCTCCAGGGGCACATTCTCCAGGGGCACATTCACCACGGGCTTTTCTTCAGGGGCACATTCACCAGAGGCACATTCTACAGGGGCACATTCACCACAGGCTTTTCTCCAGGGGCACATTCACCAGAGGCACATTCTCCAGGGGCACATTCACCAGAGGCACATTCTCCAGGGGCACATTCACCAGGGGCACATTCACCAGAGGTACATTCTCCAGGGGCATATTCACCAGGGGCACATTCACCAGAGGCACATTCTCCAGGGGCATATTCACCAGGGGCATATTCACCAGGGGCACATTCTCCAGGGGCACATTCACCAGGGGCACATTCTCCAGGGGCACATTCACCAGAGGCACATTCTCCAGGGGCATATTCACCAGGGGCACATTCATCAGAGGCACATTCTCCAGGGGCATATTCACCAGAGGCACATTCTCCAGGGGCACATTCTCCAGGGGCACATTCACCAGGGGCACATTCACCAGAGGCACATTCTCCAGGGGCACATTCACCAGGGGCACATTCACCAGAGGCACATTCTCCATGGGCATATTCACCAGAGGCACATTTACCAGGGGCACATTCACAAGAGGCACATTCTCCAGGGGCATATTCACCAGGGGCACATTCACCAGAGGCACATTCTCTAGGGGCACATTCACCCGAGGCACATTCACCGGAGGCACATTCTCCAGGGGCACATTCACCAGAGGCACATTCTCCAGGGCCACATTCACCCGAGGCACATTCTCCAGGGGCACATTCACCAGGGGCACATTCACCAGAGGCACATTCACCAGGGGCATATTCACCACAGGCTTTTCTCTAGGGGCACATTCACCAGGGGCACATTCACCACGGGCTTTTCTCCAGGGGCACATTCACCACAGACTTTTCTTCAGGGGCACATTCACCACGGGCTTTTCTCCAGGGGCACATTCTCCAGGGGCACATTCACCAGGGGCACATTCACCACGGGCTTTTCTCCAGGGGCACATTCACCAGAGGCACATTCACCAGAGGCACATTCTCCAGGGGCACATTCACCACAGGCTTTTCTCCAGGGGCACATTCACCAGAGGCACATTCTCCAGGGGCACATTCACCAGAGGCACATTCTCCAGGGGCACATTCACCACAGGCTTTTCTCCAGGGGCACATTCTCCAGGGGCACATTCACCACGGCCTTTTCTCCAGGGGCACATTCACCAGGGGCACATTCTCCAGGGGTACGTTCTCCAGGGGCACATTCACCAGGGGCACATTCTCCAGGGGCACATTCACCACGGCCTTTTCTCCAGGGGCACATTCTCCAGGGGCACATTCTCCAGGGGCACATTCACCAGGGGCACATTCACCACGGCCTTTTCTCCAGGGGCACATTCACCAGGGGCACATTCACCAGGGGCACATTCACCAGGGGCACATTCACTAGGGGCACATTCTCCAGGGGCACGTTCTCCAGGGGTACATTCACCAGGGGCTTTTATCCAACCCTGACGCACAGCCCAGGCCGGTGGAGCCCCCACCCCTACCAGGAAGGCCCTGATGCTGGAGCTCAACCACCACTCCCTTCGCTCCTAAATAATTACATTCGGGAAATACTAACCCCCCCCCCTCCTCGGTGTTCTTTCCTGAAAAACTGACAGGAACTCCATCAATCTAGGCTAGAAGGCCAGGGACCCAACCCTTCGGCCAGTCCCGGTGTTCCTCCATCTATATCAGGAGGTAACCCTTCCGGCTTTCTCTAAAGGAGGCCCAATAACGTCCCTCCGTTCATCGACCAATCCGGTTCCGGTCCTCCCTGATACTCCCCGTCCCGGTTATCTTAACGCCAAGTGGCTTTGCATAGCCACCGCCACCCCCAACCCCCCACCGTGGATCACGGACAGTAACACTGCGCCAACACTCAGTAACCGATAAGAACAGATCCTACACTTGATCTTAGCCGAAAGGCCGTGACTGATCACTATGGTAGCCAATCAGAGGCTACCACAGCGATCGGGTGACCCGGGATCGGGTGATCTGTGTCCCGATCATTAGTACAGGGCCCGGGGCTCTCGGTGACGCCCCGTGCGGCACGCTCCAAGCAAGAAGGGAGGAACACATATATGTGGCCCCAACAGAAGAAAAGCCCACTTCTGTGAGGAGGTATATATGTGTTACGTCAGCATGAAGGGGTTAAATGAATGTAAATGACCCGCCCTGTGGGTGTTACTATTCTAGAAATCTGGTTATTTTGTTTCCTCGTTACATATGCAGGTTTTGCTTCCTACTTAGTTTTACAGCACGGTGGCTGCACTTTACTGTTCCTCTCCTTGTATGGAAGTGAATGGATGAGGGGGAATGACTGCAGAAGAAAGAAATAAAAATAACTAAACACCATCCCAATTTAATATGGAGATTATTTTGCATGTGAGAGATATCCCCTCCTCCCTGTCCTTGTGACCCCATAAACACAAATGGGGGGAGTGGTTGTCACCGGGACAGGAAGGCAAGGGCAGCAATAATAAAAATTATCAGCAGGTTTAACCCCTCCCCCTCTAATAGAAAAAAAATGTGTACTTATTGCTTGTATCTTTATTGGAAAAAAAATATCCCATCACTTCCTATCCCAATAGGGACACAAGAGGTCGGGATAGACTGGCCGGAATTTATCTGCCATTAAAGTGGACTTCTGGTCTTTTGCCTCTCCCTCTCCGGAGGGGTCTGTCTTTGGGAAAGCCCCTCACCAAGTACCTGGTGGACCGGCTTCGGCCCAGGTAAACCATATCAGGAGCCTTGCACCCCCAGGAGGTTCGGGGTTAGAGCCCCTTCCTCTTCAGAGGCCATTCTGTACCATCTGTGCTCCCGCCCCGTATTCGGCTTCTCCTCTGTTATATGGTATCAATTTGTACTGGTCAGAAGATAAAACTGTAGAAAAAATAAAAAAAATTGTCTGGATAAAATAGCTCCAGTAGACCAGAGCTTGTTCTCGGTTAGTGTCAGGGTCAAAGAGGTCAGAATGGTTTAGGTAGTATAAAAAATCATTGCAGATTGAATGATGTTCTCACCCTGTGAGTGCAGGGCGTCATGGGCCCGCCCCCTGGGTGAGTGCAGGGCATCATTGGCCCACCCCCTGGGTGAGTGCAGGGTGTCATTGGCCCACCCCCCTGGGTGAGTGCGGGACGTCATTGGCCTGCCCCCTGGGTGAGTACAGGGTGTCATTGGCCCACCCCCCTGGGTGAGTGCGGGACGTCATTGGCCTGCCCCCTGGGTGAGTACAGGGTGTCATTGGCCCGCCCCCTGGGTGAGTGCAGGGCATCATTGGCCCGCCCCCTGGCTGAGTGCAGGGTGTCATTGGTCCGCCCCCTGGATGAGTGCAGGGCGTCATTGGCCCGCCCCCTGGGTGAGTGCGGGGCGTCATTGGCCCGCTCCCTGGGTGAGTGCAGGGCGTCATTGGCCCGCCCCCTGGGTGAGTGCAGGGCGTCATTGGCCCACCCCCCTGGGTGAGTGCAGGGCATCATTGGCCTGCCCCCTGGGTGAGTGCAGGGCGTCATTGGCCCACCCCCTGGGTGAATGCAGGGCGTCATTGGCCCACCCCCCTGGGTGAGTGCAGGGCGTCATTGGCCTGCCCCCTGGGTGAGTGCAGGGCGTCATTGGCCCACCCCCTGGGTGAGTGCAGGGCGTCATTGGCCCACCCCCCTGGGTGAGTGCGGGGCGTCATTGGCCCGCCCCCTGGATGAGTGCGGGGCGTCATTGGCCTGCCCCCTGGGTGAGTACAGGGCGTCATTGGCCCGCCCCCTGGGTGAGTGCAGGGCATCATTGGCCTGCCCCCTGGCTGAGTGCAGGGTGTCATTGGTCCGCCCCCTGGATGAGTGCAGGGCGTCATTGGCCCGCCCCCTGGGTGAGTGCGGGGCGTCATTGGCCCGCCCCCTGGGTGAGTGCAGGGCGTCATTGGCCCGCCCCCTGGGTGAGTGCAGGATGTCATTGGCCCGCCCCCTGGATGAGTGCAGGGCGTCATTGGCCCGCCCCCTGGGTGAGTGCGGGGCGTCATTGGCCCGCCCCCTGGGTGAGTGCAGGGTGTCATTGGCCCGCCCCCTGGATGAGTGCAGGGTGTCATTGGCCCGCCCCCTGGATGAGTGCAGGGTGTCATTGGCCCGCCCCCTGGGGGATGCATTAATATATCACCTTGCAGTCACAATGCAATGGCACAGAGAATGGCACTCATAACATGATCACACTTTCCATCATTGAGGACCGCCCAGCAGTGGGGAAGAGGAACCCGCATGTCACATGACTGTCCATTTTTGTGGGTATAAAAACAATATACATGGGGGAGGGGAAAATATTATTGGGTCCTAGGGGTCCATTGAATGTAAACACCCACATGGGGTGATTGGGCCCTCAATAAACACAAAGCTAATAGCAAATAAGAATAGTGGGTTCACAGTCCTCCGACCACTCATAACACAGGAGACATTTAGGATATGCCTGTTGTAGCACATGCAGTGTTACTTGTCCTTGCCTGCAGATTCCCATCTATTTTAAAATCCTCCTCCTCACTGGATGGGTTCATCATTGCTATGCATCCTAAAACAGGAGTTTAATGTGTACATGCTAATACACACTCTGTATCTAAGACCCAACACCAAAAACTCAGCCAAACTGCCCATCCATATCCTAGAGCCAACACCAAAAACCTAACCAAACCTCTACACATTATCTTAGCCCCACCACCTAACCTTCAACCAAACCTTCATTCCTTATCCTAGACCCAACTCCCAAGACCTAACCAAACCCCCTACACCTTATTCTAGACCCAACACCAAACCCCAAATCTGTATCCTAGACCCAACACCTAACACTCAACCAAACCTCAAATCTGTATACTACCTAGACCCAACACCAAAGACTTAACCAAACCTCTACACCTTATCTTAGCCCCAACACCTATCATTCAACCAAACCTTCACTCCTTGTCCTAGACCCAACACCAAAGGCTTAACCAAACCTCTACACCTTATCTGCGCCCCAACACCTATCATTCAACCAAACCTTCACTCCTTGTCCTAGACCCAACACCAAAGACCTAATCAACACCCCTACATTTTATCCTAGACCTAAGACTCAACCAAGGCCCAAATTTGAATCCTAGACCAACACCTTACACTCAACCAAACCCCAAATCTGTATCCTACCTAGACCCAATCCCCGAAAACCTAACCAAACCTCTACACCTAATCCAAGACCAAACACCTAACACTCAACCAAACCCCCACTCCTAATCATAGACCCAACATTGAACACCTAACCAAACCTTTCTCCTTATCTTAGCCTCAACACTTAACACTCAAACAAGCCCCTATATATTATCCTTTACCCAACACCTAATGCCGCGTACATATGATCGGACATTCCGACAACAAAATCCTGGATTTATTTCCGACGGATGTTGGTTCAAACTTGTCTTGCATACACACGGTCACTAAAATGTTGTCGGAAATTCCGAACGCCAAGAACACGTTGACGTTCAACACGCATGAGGAGAAAAATGAAGTACAATAGCCAGTGCGGCTCTTCTGCTTGATTCCGAGCATGCGTGGCACTTTGTGCGCTGGAATTGTCTACACACGATAGGAATTTCCGACAACGGATTTTGTTGTCGGAAAATTAGAGTACCAGATCTCAAATTTTTGTTGTCGGAAATTCCGTCAAAAAATGTCCGATGGAGCCTACACACGGTCGGACTTTCCGACAACAAGCTCCCATCGAACATTTGTTGTTGGAAATTCCAACTGTGTGTATGCGGCATAAGACTTAGCCAAACCACTCTACCTTATCCAAGCCCCAACACCTAACACTTAACCAAATCTCTATGTCCTATCCAAGCCCCAACACCTAACACTTAACCAAACCTCTATGTCCTATCCAAGCCCCAACACCTAACACTTAACCAAACCTCTATGTCCTATCCAAGCCCCAACACCTAACACTTAACCAAACCTCTATGTCCTATCCAAGCCCCAACACCTAATACTTAACCAAACCCCTTTGTCCTATCCAAGCCCCAACACCTAATACTTAACCAAACCTCTATGTCCTATCTAAGCCCCAACACCTAATACTTAACCAAACCTCTATGTCCTATCCAAGCCCCAACACCTAACACTTAACCAAACCTCTATGTCCTATCCAAGCCCCAACACCTAATACTTAACCAAATCTCTATGTCCTATTCCAGCCCCAACACCTAACACTTAACCAAACCCCTATGTCCTATCCAAGCCCCAACACCTAACACTTAACCAAACCTCTATGTCCTATCCAAGCCCCAACACCTAACACTTAACCAAACCTCTTTTTCATATCTAAGCCCCAACACCTAACACTTAACCAAACCTCTATGTCCTATCCTGGTCCCAATACCTAACACTCAAAAAAACACTATACCTGATTCTCAACCAAACACCTACATCTTATCCTAACCCCAATACTGCACTCAGCCAAATCCAACATCTTATCCTAAAACCAAGACTTTACCTTGACTGCCCCTTACAGTCTGCATCCCAAAAAAAACAGTTTTTCTCATTAAAAAAAACTGTTTTCACCTCTTCCATCCCAGTGCTGCTCTTCCCCTCCAGTCTAATTCAGACACTTCGGCTACTTTCACACCTGAAAGAGCCGCTCAATTCACTCCAATGTGAAGCCCCCCGAGGGAGCGGTACCTTTACCGGACGGTCAAAAAAGTCCTGCAAGCCGCATCTTTGCAGCTCTATAGGAGCGATGTATTCACTGCTCCTAAAGTGCCCCTTCCCATTAAAAACAATGGGGCAGCGCTGCTTTGGGAGCGGTTTTAACCCTTTTTTAGCCGCTAGCGGGGGTTAAAACCACCTAGGCCAAATAGCGCAGCTAAAATGACAGTAAAGCGGCGCTAAATATAGTGCCGCTTTACCACCGGTGCCCGCTCGCCTCAGTGTGAAAGTAGCCTTCCTGTCCACATGGCGTGGCTCCAGCATCGTCTGCACATCATTTCTCTGGATGGGTTTCCTGAACCACACCAACTTAAGTTGTGTCTACACAACCACTTGTAGTCTCCACCAGGGGGCGATGTGACAAGGTGACAACCCAGGAGCAAAACTTGGGGACATATTTCACCCCATAAGAGGAAGTGGCTGAACAAGGCCCCTCATGGCGGGATCACCAGGAATTATTTTAATGAAAACATTTGAAAATTCATTATCATGTGAACTGATTTCCTACCGGGCACCCCTCCCCCTTCCTGCCCAGACCAATTCTCAGCTTTCGGCGCTCTCACACTTTGAATGACAATTACGCGGTCATACAGCACTGTACACAAAGGACATTTATATCATTTTCTTCACACAAATAGAGATTTCTTTAGGTGGCATTTAATCACCTCTGGGATTTTATTTTTTGCTAAATGAAAAATGACTGAAAATTTTGAGAAAAAAAAAAATAGTTTCTGTTATAAAATTTTGTAAATAACCAATTTTTCTTCTCCACTGATGGGCACTGACAGGCATCACTGATTGGCATTGATAGACGGCACTAATGGGCACTAATAAATGACACTGAGGGGCACTGATAAATGACACTGAGGGGCACTGTTAAATGACACTGGTGGGCACTGATAGACGGCACTGATGGGCACAGTTGGGGCTGCACTGATTATCAGTATGGATGCCCCGTGTGGCTGTCAGTGTGAGGAGAGGATATATAATAAGTTAATAAAGCGCTTCCATCAACCTTAATATAGTACAGAGATCCTATAAATAATGAGATCCAATAAATAATGAGATCCAATAAATAATGAGATCCTATAAATAATGAGATCCTATAAATAATGAGATCCAATAAATAATGAGATCCTATAAATAATGAGATCCAATAAAGAATAAATAAACTAATCATATATAAGTGTCCAGTAAACCACATTAGATATAAATAATTACAATTCTTCCAAAATACTTGTAGATTTCTGGAGATGCTGGAAATAAAGTCAAATCCTCTCATTTGTGAGATAAAACACAGAAGGACAAACGATACCCAAACGATCAGCTGTGTGATCTCTGATGATGTTGTGGTGGATTTCTTTCAATCCTTCATCGATCGATATCGCTCCAATAAAAGAAAGGACATACCTCATTGTGCAAATAAATAAAGTCACGTTCCAGTGATGTAACATGTAGGAGGAGTCAGTGACCCCAGCGCTGTGCGAGCAGGAAAAAGGTCAGTGAGGAGACTGAATATAGGCAACTGACCTTCTTAAAGAGGAGTTCCAATCAGGGGCTCCATTAAAAAAAAAAAAAATTAAAAGTCAGCAGTTACAAATACTGCAGCTGCTGACTTTTAATTGGACACTTACCTGTCCCGGGGTCCAGCGATGCGGGGGATAGAAGCCCCGCTCGTCCCCCCCCTCCGCTCGTCGGCGCCGGCATTTCAACTGTGGGCGCACATCAGTCACATCAGTCTCTGTACAGAGGAGCTTACACTCTAATGTCCCCTCCCCCCACAGTCACATCAGTCTCTATACAGAGGAGCTTACACTCTAATGTCCCCTCCCCCACAGTCACATCAGTCTCTATACAGAGGAGCTTACACTCTAATGTCCCCTCCCCCACAGTCACATCAGTCTCTATACAGAGGAGCTTACACTCTAATGTCCCCTCCCCCACAGTCACATCAGTCTCTATACAGAGGAGCTTACACTCTAATGTCCCCTCCCCCCCACACATCAGTCTCTATACAGAGGAGCTTACACTCTAATGTCCCCTCCCCCACAGTCATATCAGTCTCTATACAGAGGAGCTTACACTCTAATGTCCCCTCCCCCACACATCACATCAGTCTCTGTACAGAGGAGCTTACACTCTAATGTCCCCTCCCCCCACAGTCACATCAGTCTCTATACAGAGGAGCTTACACTCTAATGTCCCCTCCCCCCACAGTCACATCAGTCTCTATACAGAGGAGCTTACACTCTAATGTCCCCTCCCCCCACAGTCACATCAGTCTCTATACAGAGGAGCTTACACTCTAATGTCCCCTCCCCCCACAGTCACATCAGTCTCTGTACAGAGGAGCTTACACTCTAATGTCCCCTCCCCCCACAGTCACATCAGTCTCTATACAGAGGAGCTTACACTCTAATGTCCCCTCCCCCCACACATCAGTCTCTATACAGAGGAGCTTACACTCTAATGTCCCCTCCCCCCACAGTCACATCAGTCTCTGTACAGAGGAGCTTACACTCTAATGTCCCCTCCCCCCACAGTCACATCAGTCTCTATACAGAGGAGCTTACACTCTAATGTCCCCTCCCCCACAGTCACACTCCTGACCCCTGTACTCTGTACATTACACACTCCTGACCCCTGTACTCTGTAGATTACACACTCCTGACCCCTGTACTCTGTAGATTACACACTCCTGACACCTGTACTTTGTACATTACACACTCCTGACCCCTGTACTCTGTACATTACACACTCCTGACCCTTGTACTCTGTACATTATACACACCTGACCCCTGTACTCTGTACATTACACACTCCTGACCCCTGTACTCTTTACATTACATACTTCTGGCCCCTGTACTCTGTACATTACACACTCCTGACCCCTGTACTCTGTACATTACACACTCCTGACCCCTGTACTCTGTATATTACACACTCCTGACCCCTGTACTCTGTACATTACATACTCCTGACCCCTGTACTCTGTACATTACACACTCCTGACCCCTGTACTCTGTACATTACATACTCCTTGCCCCTGCACTCTGTACATTACACACTCCTTGCCCCTGCACTCTGTACATTACACACTCCTGACCCCTGTACTCTGTACATTACACACTCCTGACCCCTGTACTCTGTACATTACACACTCCTGACCCCTGTACTCTGTACATTACACACTCCTGACCCCTGTACTCTGTACATTACACACTCCTGACACCTGTACTCTGTACATTACACACTCCTGACCCCTGTACTCTGTACATTACACACTCCTGACCCCTGTACTCTGTACATTACACACTCCTGACGCCTGTACTCTGTACATTACACACTCCTGACCCCTGTACTCTGTACATTACACACTCCTGACCCCTGTACTCTGTACATTACACACTCCTGACCCCTGTACTCTGTACATTACACATTCCTGACCCCTGTACTCTGTACATTACACACTCCTGACCCCTGTACTCTGTACATTACACACTCCTGACTCCTGTACTCTGTACATTACACACTCCTGACCCCTGTACTCTGTACATTACACACTCCTCACCCCTGTACTCTGTACATTACATACTCCTGACTAGGGATGAGCTTCAAGTTCGAGTCAAACTCATGTTCGACTCGAACATTGGCTGTTCGCAAGTTCACCGAACAGCGAACAATTTGGGGTGTTCGCGGCAAATTCGAATGCCGCGGAACACCCTTTAAAAGTCTATGGGAGAAATCAAAAGTGCTAATTTTAAAGGCTTATATGCAAGTTATTGTCATAAAAAGTGTTTGGGGACCTGGGTCCTGCCCCAGGGGACATGGATCAATGCAAAAAAAAAGCTTTAAAAACGGCCATTTTTTCAGGAGCAGTGATTTTAATAATGCTTAAAGTCAAACAATAAAAGTGTAATATCCCTTTAAATTTCGTAGCTGGGGGGTGTCTATAGTATGCCTGTAAAGGGGCGCATGTTTCCCGTGTTTAGAACAGTCTGACAGCAAAATGACATTTCGAAGGAAAAAACCCATTTAAAACTACCAGCGGCTATTGCATTGCCGACAATACACATAGAAGTTCATTGATAAAAATGGCATGGGAATTCCCCACAGGGGAACCCCAAACCAAAATTAAAAAAAAAAATGACGTGGGAGTCCCCCTAAATTCCATACCAGGCTCTTCAGGTCTAGTATGGATTTTAAGGGGAACCCCACGCCAAAAAAAAAAACGGCGTGGGGTCCCCCCAAAAATCCATACCAGACCCTTATCCGAGCACGCAACCTGGCAGGCAGCAGGAAAAGAGGGGGGGACGAGAGTGCAGCCCCCCCTCCTGAACCGTACCAGGCCACATTCCCTCAACATTGGGAGGGTGCTTTGGGGTAGCCCCCCAAAACACCTTGTCCCCATGTTGATGAGTTTGATGAGGACAAGGGCCTCATCCCCACAACCCTGGCCGGTGGTTGTGGGGGTCTGCGGGCGGGGGGCTTATTGGAATCTGGAAGCCCCCTTTAACAAGGGGACCCCCAGATTCCGCCCCCCCTGTGTGAAATGGTAAGGGGGTTGGACCCCTACCATTTCACTAAAAAACTGTCAAAAATGTTAAAAATGACAAGAGACAGTTTTTGACAATTCCTTTATTTAAATGCTTCTTCTTTCTTCTATCTTCCTTCATCTTCTGGTTCTTCCTCCGGCGTTCTCGTCCAGCATCTCCTCCGTGGCGTCTTCTATCTTCTTCTCCTCGGCCCGCTCCGCACCCATGGCATGGGGGGAGGCTCCCACTCTTCTCTTCATTTCTCTTCTTCATCTTCTTCATCTTCTTCTCTTCTTCCTTCTTCTCTTCTTCTCTTCTTAATTTTCTTCTCCGGGCCGCTTCGCATCCATGCTGGCATAGAGGGAGGCTCCCGCTGTGTGACGGCATCTCCTCGCCTGACGGTTCTTAAATAACGGGGGGGAAGAGAAGAAGAGAAGAAGGAAGAAGAGAAGAAGATGAAGAAGAAAATGAAGAGAAGAGCGGGAGCCTCCCCCCATGCCATGGGTGCGGAGCGGGCCGAGGAGAAGAAGATAGAAGACGCCGCGGAGGAGATGCTGGACGAGAACGCCGGAGGAAGAACCAGAAGATGAAGGAAGATAGAAGAAAGAAGCATTTAAATAAAGGAATTGTCAAAAACTGTCTCTTGTCATTTTTAACATTTTTGACAGTTTTTTAGTGAAATGGTAGGGGTCCAACCCCCTTACCATTTCACACAGGGGGGGCGGAATCTGGGGGTCCCCTTGTTAAAGGGGGCTTCCAGATTCCAATAAGCCCCCCGCCCGCAGACCCCCACAACCACCGGCCAGGGTTGTGGGGATGAGGCCCTTGTCCTCATCAACGTGGGGACAAGGTGTTTTGGGGGGCTACCCCAAAGCACCCTCCCAATGTTGAGGGCATGTGGCCTGGTACGGTTCAGGAGGGGGGGGCCGCACTCTCGTCCCCCCTCTTTTCCTGCAGCCTGCCAGGTTGTGTGCTCGGATAAGGGTCTGGTATGGAATTTAGGGGGACTCCCACGTCATTTTTTTTTTTACATTTTGGTTCGGGGTTCCCCTGTGGGGAATTCCCATGCCGTTTTTATCAATGAATTTTTATGTGTATTGTGGGACGGCAATGCAATAGCCGCGGGTAGTTTTAAATGGGTTTTTTCCTTCGAAATGTCATTTTGCTGTCAGACTGTTCTAAACACGGGAAACATGCGCCCCTTTACAGGCATACTATAGACACCCCCCAGCTATGAAATTTAAAGGGATATTACACTTTTATTGTTTGACTTTAAGCATTATTAAAATCACTGCTCCTGAAAAAACGTCCGTTTTTAAAACTCTTTTTTGCATTGATCCATGTCCCCTGGGGCAGGACCCCGGTCCCCAAACACTTTTTATGACAATAACTTGCATATAAGCCTTTAAAATTAGCACTTTTGATTATTCATGTTTGTGTCCCATAGACTTTAATGGTGTTTGGGTGTTCGAACGAACTTTTTTCCTGTTCGCATGTTCTGGTGCGAACCGAACAGGGGGGTGTTCGGCTCATCCCTACTCCTGACCCTGGCCTGTACTCTGTACATTACACACTCCTGACCCCTGTACTCTGTACATTACACACTCCTGACCCCTCTACTCTGTATATTACACACTCCTGACCCCTGTACTCTGTACATTACACACTCCTGACCCCTGTACTCTGTACATTACACACTCCTGACCCCTGTACTCTGTACATTACACACTTCTGACCCCTGTACTCTGTACATTACACACTCCTGACCCCTGTACTCTGTACATTACACACTCCTGACCCCTGTACTCTGTACATTACACACTCCTGACCCCTGTACTCTGTATATTACACACTCCTGACCCCTGTACTCTGTACATTACACACTCCTGACCCCTGTACTCTGTACATTACACACTCCTGACCCCTGTACTCTGTACATTACATACTCCTGACCCCTGTACTCTGTACATTACACACTCCTGACCCCTGTACTCTGTACATTACACACTCCTGACCTCCATTACACTACTTTTTGTAGCACAGTAATTAAAGAACATTTCGGATACCAGAATTGTGCCATATGTTGCCATGTATACAGTGAGTAGGCTTAGTGAGTTTTAAGCCCCTCCCATTGTTAGTGCAATCGTGTCATGGCGCGGGCAGCACAACGCCTAATTATTTTTTTCTTGGTGCCCAAAGCTGACCCCCCCAGGGAAAAAACTGCGGTACATCATTCCCCTGAACCAGTCCTGATAGTGACAATGGCAGACAAAACCTGCACAATGTGTGTCACCCAGATCTCTCCATCAGGGGATCGTGTGACATCACAACTGGGGGGCGGGGACAGAGCGTTGTCACCTCATAACAGGAAGTGTCTGAACTAAGACCTCCATGGCGGGATCACCAGGGATTATTTTAATGAAAGCTGCAGATTTAAAAGGTCAGAAAATGATTTTCAAAAAACATGAACATGATAAATCTTCTGTGAGAGACATTGTATCGGATTTTATATCATTGTATCCAATTTTATATCATTGTATCCAATTTTATATCATTGTATTCAATTTTATATCAGATTTTATATCATCGTATCCGATTTTATATCCTTGTATCGGATTTTATATCGGATTTTATATCATTGTATCGGATTTTATATCGGATTTTATATCATTGTATCAGATTTTATATCGGATTTTATATCATTGTATCGGATTTTATATCGGATTTTATATCATTGTATCGGATTTTATATCGGATTTTATATCATTGTATCGGATTTTATATCGGATTTTATATCATTGTATCGGATTTTATATCATTGTATCGGATTTTATATCATTGTATCGGATTTTATATAATTGTATCCGATTTTATATCATTGTATCCGATTTTATCTCCGATTTTATATCATTGTGTCGGATTTTATATCCTTGTATTGCCATCAACAATATTGATGATTAAATAGCAAACCTGAGTTTTAGAATTGAAGTCGGATACACATTATAACTTTTGTTCTTCGATTTACCTCCAGCTATGTAGTAGAAGGGCCGGCCGGATTCCATACACATGGGAAGTGTTTAGATGTGACCTCATATTAGATGGTTTTGGTAAATCTAAAGAAGATTGTATGGTGTGTATCCAGGTTCAGTACAAACTCTGCAAACCGCCAATCAGCGCACAGCCGGGACAGAGAGGTGAATGGCCGCCGGTCCATATATCATCGCCGTCTGTGCTGAACGCACTTCCTGTCAGCAGTGGGGGGGTCAGTATATGATGTGCTGGGGGGCCACCCAGGACTGGACAGCAGCCTGCCGGGTGACAGAGGAGACTAATCCACATGGAGGGAAGAGCCGCCTTCTATCACAACAATGGCAGCAGCCCACCCAGGCAGCACCCCCCCAACCAGACATTAACCCCCTCACCACCCTCACACACTATTATCATTATAGCTCTGACATATACCGCAGTGCTGTACAGAGATCACTGAGCCAATCACATCAGTCTCTATACAGAGGAGCTTACACTCTAATGCCCCCTCCCCCCACACATCAGTCTCTATACAGAGGAGCTTACACTCTAATGTCCCCTCCCCCCACAGTCACATCAGTCTCTATACAGAGGAGCTTACACTCTAATGTCCCCTCCCCCACAGTCACATCAGTCTCTATACAGAGGAGCTTACACTCTAATGTCCCCTCCCCCACAGTCACATCAGTCTCTATACAGAGGAGCTTACACTCTAATGTCCCCTCCCCCACAGTCACATCAGTCTCTGTACAGAGGAGCTTACACTCTAATGTCCCCTCCCCCCACACAGTCACATCAGTCTCTATACAGAGGAGCTTACACTCTAATGTCCCCTCCCCCCACACATCAGTCTCTATACAGAGGAGCTTACACTCTAATGTCCCCTCCCCCACAGTCACATCAGTCTCTGTACAGAGGAGCTTACACTCTAATGTCCCCTCCCCCCACACATCAGTCTCTATACAGAGGAGCTTACACTCTAATGTCCCCTCCCCCACAGTCACATCAGTCTCTATACAGAGGAGCTTACACTCTAATGTCCCCTCCCCCCACAGTCACATCAGTCTCTATACAGAGGAGCTTACACTCTAATATCCCCTCCCCCACAGTCACATCAGTCTCTATACAGAGGAGCTTACACTCTAATGTCCCCTCCCCCACAGTCACATCAGTCTCTATACAGAGGAGCTTACACTCTAATGTCCCCTCCCCCACAGTCACATCAGTCTCTATACAGAGGAGCTTACACTCTAATGTCCCCTCCCCCACAGTCACATCAGTCTCTATACAGAGGAGCTTACACTCTAATGTCCCCTCCCCCCACAGTCACATCAGTCTCTATACAGAGGAGCTTACACTCTAATGTCCCCTCCCCCACAGTCACATCAGTCTCTGTACAGAGGAGCTTACACTCTAATGTCCCCTCCCCCCACAGTCACATCAGTCTCTATACAGAGGAGCTTACACTCTAATGTCCCCTCCCCCCCACAGTCACATCAGTCTCTATACAGAGGAGCTTACACTCTAATGTCCCCTCCCCCACAGTCACATCAGTCTCTATACAGAGGAGCTTACACTCTAATGTCCCCCCCCCCCCCCACAGTCACATCAGTCTCTATACAGAGGAGCTTACACTCTAATGTCCCCTCCCCCACAGTCACATCAGTCTCTATACAGAGGAGCTTACACTCTAATATCCCCTCCCCCACAGTCACATCAGTCTCTATACAGAGGAGCTTACACTGTAATGTCCCCTCCCCCCACAGTCACATCAGTCTCTATACAGAGGAGCTTACACTCTAATGTCCCCTCCCCCACAGTCACATCAGTCTCTGTACAGAGGAGCTTACACTCTAATGTCCCCTCCCCCCACAGTCACATCAGTCTCTATACAGAGGAGCTTACACTCTAATGTCCCCTCCCCCCACAGTCACATCAGTCTCTATACAGAGGAGCTTACACTCTAATGTCCCCTCCCCCCACAGTCACATCAGTCTCTGTACAGAGGAGCTTACACTCTAATGTCCCCTCCCCCCACAGTCACATCAGTCTCTGTACAGAGGAGCTTACACTCTAATGTCCCCTCCCCCCACAGTCACATCAGTCTCTGTACAGAGGAGCTTACACTGTAATGTCCCCTCCCCCACAGTCACATCAGTCTCTATACAGAGGAGCTTACACTCTAATGTCCCCTCCCCCACAGTCACATCAGTCTCTATACAGAGGAGCTTACACTCTAATGTCCCCTCCCCCACAGTCACATCAGTCTCTGTACAGAGGAGCTTACACTCTAATGTCCCCTCCCCCCACAGTCACATCAGTCTCTGTACAGAGGAGCTTACACTCTAATGTCCCCTCCCCCACAGTCACATCAGTCTCTATACAGAGGAGCTTACACTCTAATGTCCCCTCCCCCCACAGTCACATCAGTCTCTATACAGAGGAGCTTACACTCTAATGTCCCCTCCCCCACAGTCACATCAGTCTCTATACAGAGGAGCTTACACTCTAATGTCCCCTCCCCCCACAGTCACATCAGTCTCTATACAGAGGAGCTTACACTCTAATGTCCCCTCCCCCCACAGTCACATCAGTCTCTATACAGAGGAGCTTACACTCTAATGTCCCCTCCCCCCACACATCAGTCTCTATACAGAGGAGCTTACACTCTAATGTCCCCTCCCCCCACACATCAGTCTCTATACAGAGGAGCTTACACTCTAATGTCCCCTCCCCCCACAGTCACATCAGTCGCTGTACCACAGGAGCTTACACTCTAATGTCCCCTCCCCCCACAGTCACATCAGTCTCTATACAGAGGAGCTTACACTCTAATGTCCCCTCCCCCCACACATCAGTCTCTATACAGAGGAGCTTACACTCTAATGTCCCCTCCCCCCACAGTCACATCAGTCTGTATACAGAGGAGCTTACACTCTAATGTCCCCTCCCCCCACAGTCACATCAGTCTCTATACAGAGGAGCTTACACTCTAATGTCCCCTCCCCCCACAGTCACATCAGTCTCTATACAGAGGAGCTTACACTCTAATGTCCCCTCCCCCACAGTCACATCAGTCTCTATACAGAGGAGCTTACACTCTAATGTCCCCTCCCCCCACAGTCACATCAGTCTCTATACAGAGGAGCTTACACTCTAATGTCCCCTCCCCCCCACAGTCACATCAGTCTCTATACAGAGGAGCTTACACTCTAATGTCCCCTCCCCCACAGTCACATCAGTCTCTATACAGAGGAGCTTACACTCTAATGTCCCCTCCCCCCACAGTCACATCAGTCTCTATACAGAGGAGCTTACACTCTAATGTCCCCTCCCCCACAGTCACATCAGTCTCTATACAGAGGAGCTTACACTCTAATGTCCCCTCCCCCACAGTCACATCAGTCTCTATACAGAGGAGCTTACACTCTAATGTCCCCTCCCCCACAGTCACATCAGTCTCTGTACAGAGGAGCTTACACTCTAATGTCCCCTCCCCCACAGTCACATCAGTCTCTGTACAGAGGAGCTTACACTCTAATGTCCCCTCCCCCACAGTCACATCAGTCTCTGTACAGAGGAGCTTACACTCTAATGTCCCCTCCCCCCACAGTCACACACTTATTATTATACATTTATATATCTCTGACATATACCGTAGTGCTGTACAGAGGACAGTGAGTCTGTTGGTGGTCGGGAGGGGGGGGGGGGATTTGGGGGTCCGGTGTTTACTGGCCGGATTTCGGTGTCAGTACATTGGGCGGCGGTCAGACTGCGGTGTGGCCCCTGCAGGGTTAAGGCATCTTGCGGAGCCCCTGTGACCCGGGACTGTTGTCTGTGCTGGGGGGGTCTTGTTGGGTGGTCTGCTGTCTAATTAAGTTTCTTGTCACCCTCCCCTCCCCCGGGGGACAGGTTACTAAAGAGAAGGATGAGATGTTCCTCCACCCCCCTCTGTAACTAATCCCAAACTTCCCACCTAGCCCATTGTCTGCATTGTGTGTCATGGCTCCTTCCAGCCGCATATTGTCAATAGACACAGATCCTGGGGAGAGCGTGTGATCGGGGGGGGGGTGGTATGGGACCCCCCCGACCCGCTCAATGATTAGATGACGCTGTCTCAGACTGACGGGTGACATTTCACCAGATATTGTGAGGACCCCATAGACGTCCATTGTCACATCTGACAGTGATTGGGAAGTTCCAGACCCCCAAGTGTCAGTGTGTCATTGTTCTGGGACCCCCAAGTGTCAGTGTGTCATTGTTCTGGGACCCCCAAGTGTCAGTGTGTCATTGTTCTGGACCCCCAAGTGTCAGTGTGTCATTGTTCTGGACCCCCAAGTGTCAGGGTGTCATTGTTCTGGACCCCCAAGTGTCAGGGTGTCATTGTTCTGGGACCCCCAAGTGTCAGTGTGTCATTGTTCTGGACCCCCAAGTGTCAGGGTGTCATTGTTCTGGACCCCCAAGTGTCAGTGTGTCATTGTTCTGGACCCCCAAGTGTCAGTGTGTCATTGTTCTGGGACCCCCAAGTGTCAGTGTGTCATTGTTCTGGGACCCCCAAGTGTCAGTGTGTCATTGTTCTGGACCCCCAAGTGTCAGGGTGTCATTGTTCTGGACCCCCAAGTGTCAGTGTGTCATTGTTCTGGACCCCCAAGTGTCAGGGTGTCATTGTTCTGGACCCCCGAGTGTCAGTGTGTCATTGTTCTGGGACCCCCGAGTGTCAGGGTGTCATTGTTCTGGACCCCCAAGTGTCAGGGTGTCATTGTTCTGGACCCCCAAGTGTCAGTGTGTCATTGTTCTGGGACCCCTAAGTGTCAGTGTGTCATTGTTCTGGACCCCCAAGTGTCAGGGTGTCATTGTTCTGGACCCCCAAGTGTCAGGGTGTCATTGTTCTGGACCCCCAAGTGTCAGGGTGTCATTGTTCTGGGACCCCCAAGTGTCAGGGTGTCATTGTTCTGGACCCCCAAGTGTCAGTGTGTCATTGTTCTGGGACCCCCAAGTGTCAGGGTGTCATTGTTCTGGACCCCCAAGTGTCAGTGTGTCATTGTTCTGGGACCCCAAGTGTCAGGATGTCATTGTTCTGGACCCCCAACTGTCAGGGTGTCATTGTTCTGGACCCCCAAGTGTCAGTGTGTCATTGTTCTGGGACCCCCAAGTGTCAGGGTGTCATTGTTCTGGGACCCCCAAGTGTCAGTGTGTCATTGTTCTGGGACCCCCAAGTGTCAGGGTGTCATTGTTCTGGACCCCCAACTGTCAGGGTGTCATTGTTCTGGGACCCCCAAGTGTCAGTGTGTCATTGTTCTGGGACCCCCAAGTGTCAGGGTGTCATTGTTCTGGACCCCCAACTGTCAGGGTGTCATTGTTCTGGGACCCCCAAGTGTCAGTGTGTCATTGTTCTGGACCCCCAAGTGTCAGTGTGTCATTGTTCTGGACCCCCAAGTGTCAGTGTGTCATTGTTCTGGGACCCCCAAGTGTCAGGGTGTCATTGTTCTGGATCCCCAAGTGTCAGTGTGTCATTGTTCTGGACCCCCAAGTGTCAGGGTGTCATTGTTCTGGACCCCCAAGTGTCAGTGTGTCATTGTTCTGGATCTCCAAGTGTCAGGGTGTCATTGTTCTGCATCCCCAAGTGTCAGGGTGTCATTGTTCTGGACCCCCAAGTGTCAGGGTGTCATTGTTCTGGACCCCCAAGTGTCAGGGTGTCATTGTTCTGGACCCCCAAGTGTCAGTGTGTCATTGTTCTGGATCTCCAAGTGTCAGGGTGTCATTGTTCTGCATCCCCAAGTGTCAGGGTGTCATTGTTCTGGACCCCCAAGTGTCAGGGTGTCATTGTTCTGGACCCCCAAGTGTCAGTGTGTCATTGTTCTGGACCCCCAAGTGTCAGGGTGTCATTGTTCTGGGACCCCCAAGTGTCAGGGTGTCATTGTTCTGGGACCCCCAAGTGTCGGGTGTCATTGTTCTGGACCCCCAAGTGTCAGGGTGTCATTGTTCTGGACCCCCAAGTGTCAGGGTGTCATTGTTCTGGACCCCCAAGTGTCAGGGTGTCATTGTTCTGCATCCCCAAGTGTCAGGGTGTCATTGTTCTGGACCCCCAAGTGTCAGGGTGTCATTGTTCTGGACCCCCAAGTGTCAGGGTGTCATTGTTCTGGACCCCCAAGTGTCAGGGTGTCATTGTTCTGGGACCCCCAAGTGTCGGGTGTCATTGTTCTGGACCCCCAAGTGTCAGGGTGTCATTGTTCTGGGACCCCCAAGTGTCGGGTGTCATTGTTCTGGGACCCCCAAGTGTCAGGGTGTCATTGTTCTGGACCCCCAAGTGTCAGTGTGTCATTGTTCTGGACCCCCAACTGTCAGGGTGTCATTGTTCTGGGACCCCCAAGTGTCAGTGTGTCATTGTTCTGGACCCCCAACTGTCAGGGTGTCATTGTTCTGGGACCCCCAAGTGTCAGTGTGTCATTGTTCTGGACCCCCAAGTGTCAGGGTGTCATTGTTCTGGGACCCCCAAGTGTCAGTGTGTCATTGTTCTGGGACCCCCAAGTGTCAGGGTGTCATTGTTCTGGGACCCCCAAGTGTCAGTGTGTCATTGTTCTGGACCCCCAAGTGTCAGTGTGTCATTGTTCTGGACCCCCAAGTGTCAGTGTGTCATTGTTCTGGACCCCCAAGTGTCAGTGTGTCATTGTTCTGGGACCCCCAAGTGTCAGGGTGTCATTGTTCTGGATCCCCAAGTGTCAGTGTGTCATTGTTCTGGGACCCCCAAGTGTCAGGGTGTCATTGTTCTGGACCCCCAAGTGTCAGTGTGTCATTGTTCTGGGACCCCCAAGTGTCAGGGTGTCATTGTTCTGGACCCCCAAGTGTCAGTGTGTCATTGTTCTGGACCCCCAAGTGTCAGGGTGTCATTGTTCTGCATCCCCAAGTGTCAGTGTGTCATTGTTCTGGGACCCCCAAGTGTCAGGGTGTCATTGTTCTGGACCCCCAAGTGTCAGGGTGTCATTGTTCTGCATCCCCAAGTGTCAGGGTGTCATTGTTCTGGACCCCCAAGTGTCAGGGTGTCATTGTTCTGGACCCCCAAGTGTCAGGGTGTCATTGTTCTGGACCCCCAAGTGTCAGGGTGTCATTGTTCTGGGACCCCCAAGTGTCGGGTGTCATTGTTCTGGACCCCCAAGTGTCAGGGTGTCATTGTTCTGGACCCCCAAGTGTCAGGGTGTCATTGTTCTGGACCCCCAAGTGTCAGGGTGTCATTGTTCTGGACCCCCAAGTGTCAGGGTGTCATTGTTCTGCATCCCCAAGTGTCAGGGTGTCATTGTTCTGGACCCCCAAGTGTCAGGGTGTCATTGTTCTGGACCCCCAAGTGTCAGGGTGTCATTGTTCTGGACCCCCAAGTGTCAGGGTGTCATTGTTCTGGGACCCCCAAGTGTCGGGTGTCATTGTTCTGGACCCCCAAGTGTCAGGGTGTCATTGTTCTGGGACCCCCAAGTGTCGGGTGTCATTGTTCTGGGACCCCCAAGTGTCAGGGAGTCATTGTTCTGGGACCCCCAAGTGTCGGGTGTCATTGTTCTGGACCCCCAAGTGTCAGGGTGTCATTGTTCTGGGACCCCCAAGTGTCGGGTGTCATTGTTCTGGGACCCCCAAGTGTCAGGGTGTCATTGTTCTGGACCCCCAAGTGTCAGGGTGTCATTGTTCTGGGACCCCCAAGTGTCGGGTGTCATTGTTCTGGACCCCCAAGTGTCAGGGTGTCATTGTTCTGGGACCCCCAAGTGTCGGGTGTCATTGTTCTGGGACCCCCAAGTGTCAGGGTGTCATTGTTCTGGGACCCCCAAGTGTCGGGTGTCATTGTTCTGGACCCCCAAGTGTCAGGGTGTCATTGTTCTGGGACCCCCAAGTGTCAGGGTGTCATTGTTCTGGACATGTGATCTCTGGAGAAGATTGTGTTTGGAATATTATATTCGGTAACATTGGTAGATTTGTGGTGGGGTTTGGAGGGAGTAGAGGGGGATGAATGCGGACCCCCATTTATAAGAGATATTTCCCGGCAGACACAGGAGACGCTCATCCCGGTGAATGTGGTTGGCGGGGGGCTGTGGGTGGTCCGGCGGCAGGTCTCCATGTGTCAGTGAGGTGCTTGTGGTTGATGTATGGAGGGAAGGATCAGTAAACACTTCTATGTGTGTGATACAGACAGACCACCCACACACTCAGACCCCCGATCTGTCACCGCCGGTGTCACTCCACTACCTGGTGTCACCTGCTGCTGAGGAACCACAAGTACCAGCAGATCCTCAGATCTCTCACTATTAGCACTTTTCATTACAATGTATCTCACACCAGAACTTGTTTCTTTTAGATTTGGGTGGAGTGTGGAATGATGAGGGTCTGGTATAGATGTCAAAGGGAGACCCCCAAAAATGGCGTGGGGGTTCCTCCATAAATCATACCAGGCACCACACAAAAATCAAGCCATGTTAGGTTTTAGGAGGGCAGAAAAAAATGCAGATTTATTTTATCATTTTAATTTATTTTATGTTTTTTTTTAAATTTGTATATTTATTTATATTTTAAAAATATATAATATTTCTTTTAATATCAATATAGTTATATTATTATTTATATATATATATATATATATATATATATATATATATATATATATATATATATATATATATATATATAATTATTTAATGGTATTATTATTTTTTTATGTTCTATTTATTTACTTTTTTATTTGTCTTTTTATGTGTATATATTTGTATTATTTATATTTAAACATATGTTATATTTAAAATTAATTTACTTATTTATTATGATTATTTACTTATTTGTTTATATTTATTGTTTGCTGGATGTGTAAATGAGGTATTGCAGTATAATTCTTTCCCACTGAAGTGCTGCCCATTTATTTCAATGGGGAGGGGCATTTTTGCAACGCTTTTTACAGCACTCCACACACGCCCCAAAGATGCTGCTTGCAGGACTTTTTCTAATGTCCCGCAAGCGTCCCGCCCCGGTGTGAAAGCGCCCCGCCCCGGTGTGGAAGCGCCCCGCCCCGGTGTGGAAGCGCCCCGCCCCGGTGTGGAAGCGCCCCGCCCCGGAGTGAAAGCGCCCCGCCCCGGTGTGGAAGCGATCATTGAAATGAATGGGAGAGGGTTTTCAGGAGCTTTTTAGAGGGTATTTCTAGCACTAAAATGCCTGAAAATTGCCTCAGTGTGAAAGGGGTCTAAAGGCTGCCTGTTCCCCTTCTGGGGAGACCCCCCCCCCCCCTCTATTTGTCCGGTTTACAGTCATTGCTGAGAGTGAAAGGAATTCCTAAATTTTGGGTTGTCACCAGAACAGGAATGGAGGGGAAATCTCTCCAATGGGAACACTACAGGGATTCCATCATTTTCCACAGATTTCCTCTCACTTCCTGTTGTGGCCATGGGGCAGGAAGTGAAGGGAAATCTCTCCAATGGGGATACAGGAGGCAAAATCTGACAGGGGTAAGTATAATCCTCTATTACTCTGTTCAAAGTGAAAAATAAGTTTTGCCTTTAGTTCTACTTTAAAGTGTGATTCGTGTCACATCCTGGAGGTAATAATGGGGGCTCAACCTGCGGCCCTCCTGCGGCCCTCCTGCGGTCCTCCTGCGGCCCTCCTGCGGTCCTCCTGCGGCCCTCCTGCGGCCCTCCAGCTGTTGCAGAACTACAAGTCCCAAGAGGCAGTGCAAGCGGCTGACTCCCAAAGACAGAGGCATGATGGGACTTGTAGTTGGAGGGCCACAGGTTGAGCGCCCCCTTTAGGATATGAAGCGGATGGAAGGGATACAATCTTATCAATCACTTCATTGATTTCTTCTTCCTGAAATGTAGAATGAAAGTCCTCTGCTGCCCTCTGCTGGTGAATGCCGAGTACTGCTAGGTGACGGTTTTCCCACAAAGGCGGTTTAACCCCTTCAGGGACAGAACAATTTTATTTTTTTTTAACTTTATTTTTCACACTATTTTTCATGCTAAAATGCACATTATTTCCTTTATTAATTAAAGTCACAAAACGGAATATTTTCTGAACACAAAGGATCTACGGAATGAAAATAAAGTCATCCGGATTGTTGTGGAATGTAGAAGTGAAGAGAAGGCTTTACAGCTGCCCTGATCACTTCTACTGCCCCCCCGCTTATTACCCGATGATTCCGCCACATTTATTACTTGGAGAGATTTCTTCCCGGTCAGAACAGGAAGTGATTGAAAATTCTCCAATGGGGACACAGACACAAAGACGCAGGTTTAGTATAGAGAAGGGGGGAGGGGTCAGTCGGGTTTCTCAAACTTTTTTGTCTTGCGGCACCAAAAAGATTTAACAATTTTTGTGGTAAAGAACTTGTTTATTTTTTACAGATATTTTATTTGAAGTTTAATGTGAAGGATGAGCCTCGAGAACCAATCAGATTGAAGCGCGGCTCCAAAGACGACAAACGGAACTGTTATTATAATATAATTGGAGCGATCGAGTTCTGAGAACCAATGAATGACGGACTGGCAGACATCGCCTTTTTCTATACAATATGTTACTTTTTTAACTTTTGGGACATCGATCTACCATTTCATTTTTCGATATGTTCAAGATTTCAAAACGCTCGCAGTTCTAAATATTTCTGAAATCTCCCGCGGCGCAGAGTATGAGAATCTCCGATAATGTTTTTGTTGTTGTCAGCGCCTCTCTGTTCCTATGACAACCTCCCCTCCCCCCGTCTTTATATGGTTGTCACAGGGACAGGAAGTGAGGGGAGATCCCCCAATGGGGTCCCAGACAGGAATAATTACCCAGCGGAGACATGTTCCCCCTTCACCCAAATCTGGAATGAACCGCTTCCTGCTGACAGTACACAGACGTGCGTCTCTTTGTGCTGGGAGCGTGCCGCACTGTGCGCTCCCAGCACTGAGATCGGGGTCTCACCAGGAAACCCCCCCCCAGTATTAAAGAGGAAATAAACCTGATGGGTTTTACTTCCTTTGACCCTGCAAAGTAAAAGCATAATGTGCTAGTATGCATCTCATACTAGCACATTATGTGACACTTACCTGCAAACAAAGCCCGCGCCGTCCCCGCTGCAGGCCGCATCCATGTTTGTCCCTCTTTCTTTCTGGGCCCGCGGACTCCGGCTCTGTGACTGGCCCGAGCCGCTAGACGTCACTCCTGTGCATGGGAGCCGCCAGTCACGCACAAGGGGCCGATTCTTCACAGCGCATGCGCTGATGACATCATCGGCGCAAAACACAATAAATATCTCCTAAACGGTGAATGTTTACAGTACCCATAGGAAAGCCTTCTGATAGGATCACCTTCCGGAGGGAGGTCTAATGATCAGGACCAGGAACTCCCTGATTGGCTATCACAGTGGTCAGGCACTAGGGATGAGCTTCAAGTTCGAGTCGAACTCATGTTCGACTCGAACATTGGCTGTTCGCAAGTTCGCCGAACAGCAAACAATTTGGGGTGTTTGCGGCAAACTCGAAGGCCGCGGAACACCCTTTAAAAGTCTATGGGAGAAATCAAAAGTGCTAATTTTAAAGGCTTATATGCAAGTTATTGTCATAAAAAGTGTTTGGGGACCTGGGTCCTGCCCCAGGGGACATGGATCAATGCAAAAAAAAGTTTTAAAAACGGCCGTTTTTTCAGGAGCAGCGATTTTAATAATGCTTAAAGTCAAACAATAAAAGTGTAATATCCCTTTAAATTTCGTAGCTGGGGGGTGTCTATAGTATGCCTGTAAAGGGGCGCATGTTTCCCGTGTTTAGAACAGTCTGACAGCAAAATGACATTTCGAAGGAGAAAACCATTTAAAACTACTCGCGGTTATTAATGAATTGCCGTCCGACAATACACATAAAAGTTCATTGATAAAAACGGCATGGGAATTCCCCACAGGGGAACCCCGAACCAAAATTTAAAAAAAGAAAATGACGTGGGGGTCCCCCTAAATTCCATACCAGGCCCTCCAAGTCTGGTATGGATATTAAGGGGAACCCCTGCCAAAATTAAAAAAAAAAAATGACGTGGGGGTCCCCCTAAATTTCATACCAGACCCTTATCCGAGCACGCAACCTGGCAGGCAGCAGGAAAAGAGGGGGGGACGAGAGAGCACCCCCCCCTCCTGAACCGTACCAGGCCACATCCCCTCAACATTGGGAGGGTGCTTTGGGGTAGCCCCCCAAAACACCTTGTCCCCATGTTGATGAGGACAAGGGCCTCATCCCCACAACCCTGGCCGTTGGTTGTGGGGGTCTGCGGGCGGGATGCTTATCGTAATCTGGAAGCCCCCTTTAACAAGGGGACCCCCAGATCCCACCCCCCCCTGTGTGAAATGGTAAGGGGGTACAAAAGTACCCCTACCATTTCACTAAAAAACTGTCAAAAATGTTAAAAATGACAAGAGACAGTTTTTGACAATTCCTTTATTTAAATGCTTCTTCTTTCTTCTATCTTCCTTCATCTTCTGGTTCTTCCTCCGGCGTTCTCGTCCAGCATCTCCTCCGCGGCGTCTTCTATCTTCTTTTCCTCGGCCCGCTCCGCACCCATGGCATGGGGGGAGGCTCCTGCTCTTCTTTTCATCTTCTTCTTCATCTTCTTCTTTTCTTCTCTTCTTCTCTTCTTCATTTTCTTCTCCGGGCCGCTCCGCACCCATGCTGGCATGGAGGGAGGCTCCCGCTGTGTGACAGCGTCTCCTTGCCTGACGGTTCTTAAATAACGGGGGGCGGGGCCACCCGGTGACCCCGCCCCCCTCTGACGCACGCTGACTTGACGGGACTTCCCTGTGACGTCACGGGAAATGCCAAAGGGAAGTCCCGTCATGTGCCGTGCGTCAGAGGGGGGCGGGGTCACCGGGTGGCCCCGCCCCCCTTTATTTAACAACCGTCACACAGCGGGAGCCTCCCTCCATGCCAGCATGGGTGCGGAGTGGCCCGGAGAAGAAGATGAAGAAGAGAAGAAGAGAAGAAGAGAAGAAAAGAAGAAGAGAAGAGCGGGAGCCTCCCCCCATGCCATGGGTGCGGAGCGGCCCGAGGAGAAGAAGATGAAGAAGAGAAGAAGAAAAGAAGAGAAGAAAAGAAGAAGATGAAGAAGAAGATGAAAAGAAGAGCAGGAGCCTCCCCCCCATGCAATGGGTGCGGAGCGGGCCGAGGAGAAGAAGATAGAAGACGCCGCGGAGAAGATGCTGGACGAGAACGCCGGAGGAAGAACCAGAAGATGAAGGAAGATAGAAGAAAGAAGAAGCATTTAAATAAAGGAATTGTCAAAAACTGTCTCTTGTCATTTTTAACATTTTTGACAGTTTTTTAGTGAAATGGTAGGGGTACTTTTGCACCCCCTTACCATTTCACACAGGGGGGGGGGCGGGATCTGGGGGTCCCCTTGTTAAAGGGGGCTTCCAGATTACGATAAGCCCCCCGCCCGCGCACCCCCACAACCACCGGCCAGGGTTGTGGGGATGAGGCCCTTGTCCTCGTCAACATGGGGACAAGGGGTTTTGGGGGGCTACCCCAAAGCACCCTCCCAATGTTGAGGGCATGTGGCCTGGTACGGTTCAGGAGGGGGGGGCGCTCTCTCGTCCCCCACTCTTTTCCTGCGGCCTGCCAGGTTGTGTGCTCGGATAAGGGCCTGGTATGGAATTTAGGGGACTCCCACGTCATTTTTTTAAAAAATTTTGCTTCGGGGTTCCCCTGTGGGGAATTCCCATGCTGTTTTTATCAATGAACTTCTATGTGTATTGTCGGACGGCAATGCAATAGCTGCGAGTAGTTTTAAATGGGTTTTTTCCTTTGAAATGTCATTTTGCTGTCAGACTGTTCTAAACACAGGAAACATGCGCCCCTTTACAGGCATACTATAGACACCCCCCAGGTACGAAATTTAAAGGGATATTACACTTTTATTGTTTGACTTTAAGCATTATTAAAATCATTGCTCCCGAAAAAACGGCCGTTTTTAAAACTTTTTTTGCATTGATCCATGTCCCCTGGGGCAGGACCCCGGTCCCCAAACACTTTTTATGACAATAACTTGCATATAAGCCTTTAAAATTAGCACTTTTGATTATTCATGTTCGTGTCCCATAGACTTTAACGGTGTTCGCATGTTCGAACTAATTTTTTGCCTGTTCGCAAGTTCTGGTGCGAACCGAACAGGGGGGTGTTCGGCTCATCCCAATCAGGCACTAAACCCCACCCCTTTGTATCTCTCTCTGTGGATGAAGTGGAAAGAGACATTATATCCTCATATATATTATATATACATTGTTTTTCTTTCTCCGAGGATGGAGAGAAAAACAAACAACTGTGTGTAAAAAAATAAAAGAATAAAGAGAGAATTCTAGATGAAGGATTGCTGATTGCTGGTCAGAATATTTTGTGCAGATTTTTGTCCGTGTGTTTCGGGTGGGATAACATGAAGTCCCTCAGACGTGGGGATCCGTATCCATCCATCTGCTTGCTCAGTAAGGATCGCTCCATTAATCAATCAGTTGATTCCCTCAGTTAGGATGTTTACATTCATTATAGACCCCAGATCACTCCATAAAGAGGACCTGTCACCTCCTATTACTGTCACATGGGATGTTTACATTCATTATAGACCCCAGATCTCTCCATAAAGAGGACCTGTCACCTCCTATTACTGTCACATGGGATGTTTACATTATAGACCCCAGATCTCTCCATAAAGAGGACCTGTCACCTCCTATTACTGTCACATGGGATGTTTACATTATAGACCTCAGATCTCTCCATAAAGAGGACATGTCACCTCCTATTACTGTCACATGGGATGTTTACATTCATTATAGACCCCAGATCTCTCCATAAAGAGGACCTGTCACCTCCTATTACTGTCACATGGGATGTTTACATTCATTATAGACCCCAGATCTCTCCATAAAGAGGACCTGTCACCTCCTATTACTGTCACATGGGATGTTTACATTCATTATAGACCCCAGATCTCTCCATAAAGAGGACCTGTCACCTCCTATTACTGTCACATGGGATGTTTACATTCATTATAGACCCCAGATCTCTCCATAAAGAGGACCTGTCACCGTCTATTACTGTCACATGGGATGTTTACATTCATTATAGACCCCAGATCTCTCCATAAAGAGGACCTGTCACCTCCTATTACTGTCACATGGGATGTTTACATTCATTATAGACCCCAGATCTCTCCATAAAGAGGACCTGTCACCTCCTATTACTGTCACATGGGATGTTTACATTCATTATAGACCCCAGATCTCTCCATAAAGAGGATCTGTCACCACCTATTACTGTCACATGGGATGTTTACATTCATTATAGACCCCAGATCTCTCCATAAAGAGGACCTGTCACCTCCTATTACTGTCACATGGGGTGTTTACATTCATTATAGACCCCAGATCTCTCCATAAAGAGGACCTGTCACCCCCTATTACTGTCACATGGGATGTTTACATTCATTATAGACCCCAGATCTCTCCATAAAGAGGACCTGTCACCCCCTATTACTGTCACATGGGATGTTTACATTCATTATAGACCCCAGATCTCTCCATAAAGAGGACCTGTCACCTCCTATTACTGTCACATGGGATGTTTACATTCATTATAGACCCCAGATCTCTCCATAAAGAGGACCTGTCACCGCCTATTACTGTCACATGGGATGTTTACATTCATTATAGACCTCAGATCTCTCCATAAAGAGGACCTGTCACCTCCTATTACTGTCACATGGGATGTTTACATTCATTATAGACCCCAGATCTCTCCATAAAGAGGACCTGTCACCGCCTATTACTGTCACATGGGATGTTTACATTCATTATAGACCCCAGATCTCTCCATAAAGAGGACCTGTCACCTCCTATTACTGTCACATGGGATGTTTACATTCATTATAGACCCCAGATCTCTCCATAAAGAGGACCTGTCACCGCCTATTACTGTCACATGGGATGTTTACATTCATTATAGACCTCAGATCTCTCCATAAAGAGGACCTGTCACCGCCTATTACTGTCACATGGGATGTTTACATTCATTATAGACCCCAGATCTCTCCATAAAGAGGACCTGTCACCTCCTATTACTGTCACATGGGATGTTTACATTCATTATAGACCCCAGATCTCTCCATAAAGAGGACCTGTCACCTCCTATTACTGTCACATGGGATGTTTACATTCATTATAGACCCCAGATCTCTCCATAAAGAGGACCTGTCACCCCCTATTACTGTCACATGGGATGTTTACATTCATTATAGACCCCAGATCTCTCCATAAAGAGGACCTGTCACCTCCTATTACTGTCACATGGGATGTTTACATTCATTATAGACCCCAGATCTCTCCATAAAGAGGACCTGTCACCATCTATTACTGTCACATGGGATGTTTACATTCATTATAGACCCCAGATCTCTCCATAAAGAGGACCTGTCACCTCCCATTACTGTCACATGGGATGTTTACATTCATTATAGACCCCAGATCTCTCCATAAAGAGGACCTGTCACCTCCTATTACTGTCACATGGGATGTTTACATTCATTATAGACCCCAGATCTCTCCATAAAGAGGACCTGTCACCTCCTATTACTGTCACATGGGATGTTTACATTCATTATAGACCCCAGATCTCTCCATAAAGAGGACCTGTCACCACCTATTACTGTCACATGGGATGTTTACATTCATTATAGACCCCAGATCTCTCCATAAAGAGGACCTGTCACCGTCTATTACTGTCACATGGGATGTTTACATTCATTATAGACCCCAGATCTCTCCATAAAGAGGACCTGTCACCACCTATTACTGTCACATGGGATGTTTACATTCATTATAGACCCCAGATCTCTCCATAAAGAGGACCTGTCACCTCCTATTACTGTCACATGGGATGTTTACATTCATTATAGACCCCAGATCTCTCCATAAAGAGGACCTGTCACCTCCTATTACTGTCACATGGGATGTTTACATTCATTATAGACCCCAGATCTCTCCATAAAGAGGATCTGTCACCACCTATTACTGTCACATGGGATGTTTACATTCATTATAGACCCCAGATCTCTCCATAAAGAGGACCTGTCACCTCCTATTACTGTCACATGGGGTGTTTACATTCATTATAGACCCCAGATCTCTCCATAAAGAGGACCTGTCACCCCCTATTACTGTCACATGGGATGTTTACATTCATTATAGACCCCAGATCTCTCCATAAAGAGGACCTGTCACCCCCTATTACTGTCACATGGGATGTTTACATTCATTATAGACCCCAGATCTCTCCATAAAGAGGACCTGTCACCTCCTATTACTGTCACATGGGATGTTTACATTCATTATAGACCCCAGATCTCTCCATAAAGAGGACCTGTCACCGCCTATTACTGTCACATGGGATGTTTACATTCATTATAGACCTCAGATCTCTCCATAAAGAGGACCTGTCACCTCCTATTACTGTCACATGGGATGTTTACATTCATTATAGACCCCAGATCTCTCCATAAAGAGGACCTGTCACCGCCTATTACTGTCACATGGGATGTTTACATTCATTATAGACCCCAGATCTCTCCATAAAGAGGACCTGTCACCTCCTATTACTGTCACATGGGATGTTTACATTCATTATAGACCCCAGATCTCTCCATAAAGAGGACCTGTCACCGCCTATTACTGTCACATGGGATGTTTACATTCATTATAGACCTCAGATCTCTCCATAAAGAGGACCTGTCACCGCCTATTACTGTCACATGGGATGTTTACATTCATTATAGACCCCAGATCTCTCCATAAAGAGGACCTGTCACCTCCTATTACTGTCACATGGGATGTTTACATTCATTATAGACCCCAGATCTCTCCATAAAGAGGACCTGTCACCTCCTATTACTGTCACATGGGATGTTTACATTCATTATAGACCCCAGATCTCTCCATAAAGAGGACCTGTCACCCCCTATTACTGTCACATGGGATGTTTACATTCATTATAGACCCCAGATCTCTCCATAAAGAGGACCTGTCACCTCCTATTACTGTCACATGGGATGTTTACATTCATTATAGACCCCAGATCTCTCCATAAAGAGGACCTGTCACCATCTATTACTGTCACATGGGATGTTTACATTCATTATAGACCCCAGATCTCTCCATAAAGAGGACCTGTCACCTCCCATTACTGTCACATGGGATGTTTACATTCATTATAGACCCCAGATCTCTCCATAAAGAGGACCTGTCACCTCCTATTACTGTCACATGGGATGTTTACATTCATTATAGACCCCAGATCTCTCCATAAAGAGGACCTGTCACCTCCTATTACTGTCACATGGGATGTTTACATTCATTATAGACCCCAGATCTCTCCATAAAGAGGACCTGTCACCACCTATTACTGTCACATGGGATGTTTACATTCATTATAGACCCCAGATCTCTCCATAAAGAGGACCTGTCACCGTCTATTACTGTCACATGGGATGTTTACATTCATTATAGACCCCAGATCTCTCCATAAAGAGGACCTGTCACCACCTATTACTGTCACATGGGATGTTTACATTCATTATAGACCCCAGATCTCTCCATAAAGAGGACCTGTCACCTCCTATTACTGTCACATGGGATGTTTACATTCATTATAGACCCCAGATCTCTCCATAAAGAGGACCTGTCACCCCCTATTACTGTCACATGGGATGTTTACATTCATTATAGACCCCAGATCTCTCCATAAAGAGGACCTGTCACCTCCTATTACTGTCACATGGGATGTTTACATTCATTATAGACCCCAGATCTCTCCATAAAGAGGACCTGTCACCACCTATTACTGTCACATGGGATGTTTACATTCATTATAGATCCCAGATCTCTCCATAAAGAGGACCTGTCACCTCCTATTACTGTCACATGGGATGTTTACATTCATTATAGACCCCAGATCTCTCCATAAAGAGGACCTGTCACCATCTATTACTGTCACATGGGATGTTTACATTCATTATAGACCCCAGATCTCTCCATAAAGAGTACCTGTCACCTCCTATTACTGTCACATGGGATGTTTACATTCATTATAGACCCCAGATCTCTCCATAAAGAGGACCTGTCACCCCCTATTACTGTCACATGGGATGTTTACATTCATTATAGACCCCAGATCTCTCCATAAAGAGGACCTGTCACCTCCTATTACTGTCACATGGGATGTTTACATTCATTATAGATCCCAGATCTCTCCATAAAGAGGACCTGTCACCTCCTATTACTGTCACATGGGATGTTTACATTCATTATAGACCCCAGATCTCTCCATAAAGAGGACCTGTCACCCCCTATTACTGTCACAAGGGATGTTTACATTCATTATAGACCCCAGATCTCTCCATAAAGAGGACCTGTCACCTCCTATTACTGTCACATGGGATGTTTACATTCATTATAGACCCCAGATCTCTCCATAAAGAGGACCTGTCACCATCTATTACTGTCACATGGGATGTTTACATTCATTATAGACCCCAGATCTCTCCATAAAGAGGACCTGTCACCTCCTATTACTGTCACATGGGATGTTTACATTCATTATAGACCCCAGATCTCTCCATAAAGAGGACCTGTCACCTCCTATTACTGTCACATGGGATGTTTACATTCATTATAGACCCCAGATCTCTCCATAAAGAGGACCTGTCACCTCCTATTACTGTCACATGGGATGTTTACATTCATTATAGACCCCAGATCTCTCCATAAAGAGGACCTGTCACCTCCTATTACTGTCACATGGGATGTTTACATTCATTATAGACCCCAGATCTCTTCATAAAGAGGACCTGTCACCTCCTATTACTGTCACATGGGATGTTTACATTCATTATAGACCCCAGATCTCTCCATAAAGAGGACCTGTCACCTCCTATTACTGTCACATGGGATGTTTACATTCATTATAGACCCCAGATCTCTCCATAAAGAGGACCTGTCACCTCCTATTACTGTCACATGGGATGTTTACATTCATTATAGACCCCAGATCTCTCCATAAAGAGGACCTGTCACCATCTATTACTGTCACATGGGATGTTTACATTCATTATAGACCCCAGATCTCTCCATAAAGAGGACCTGTCACCTCCTATTACTGTCACATGGGATGTTTACATTCATTATAGACCCCAGATCTCTCCATAAAGAGGACCTGTCACCTCCTATTACTGTCACATGGGATGTTTACATTCATTATAGACCCCAGATCTCTCCATAAAGAGGACCTGTCACCATCTATTACTGTCTCATGGGATGTTTACATTCATTATAGACCCCAGATCTCTTCATAAAGAGGACCTGTCACCTCCTATTACTGTCACATGGGATGTTTACATTCATTATAGACCCCAGATCTCTCCATAAAGAGGACCTGTCACCATCTATTACTGTCACATGGGATGTTTACATTCATTATAGATCCCAGATCTCTCCATAAAGAGGACCTGTCACCCCCTATTACTGTCACATGGGATGTTTACATTCATTATAGACCCCAAATCTCTTCATAAAGAGGACCTGTCACCCCCTATTACTGTCACATGGGATGTTTACATTCACTATAGACCCCAGATCTCTCCATAAAGAGGATCTGTCACCGTCTATTACTGTCACATGGGATGTTTACATTCATTATAGACCCCAGATCTCTCCATAAAGAGGACCTGTCACCTCCTATTACTGTCACATGGGATGTTTACATTCATTATAGACCCCAGATCTCTCCATAAAGAGGACCTGTCACCTCCTATTACTGTCACATGGGATGTTTACATTCATTATAGACCCCAAATCTCTTCATAAAGAGGACCTGTCACCTCCTATTACTGTCACATGGGATGTTTACATTCATTATAGACCCCAGATCTCTCCATAAAGAGGACCTGTCACCGTCTATTACTGTCACATGGGATGTTTACATTCATTATAGACCCCAGATCTCTCCATAAAGAGGACCTGTCACCATCTATTACTGTCACATGGGATGTTTACATTAATTATAGACCCCAGATCTCTCCATAAAGAGGACCTGTCACCTCCTATTACTGTCACATGGGATGTTTACATTCATTATAGACCCCAGATCTCTCCATAAAGAGGACCTGTCACCTCCTATTACTGTCACATGGGATGTTTACATTCATTATAGACCCCAGATCTCTCCATAAAGAGGACCTGTCACCATCTATTACTGTCACATGGGATGTTTACATTCATTATAGACCCCAGATCTCTCCATAAAGAGGACCTGTCACCTCCTATTACTGTCACATGGGATGTTTACATTCATTATAGACCCCAGATCTCTCCATAAAGAGGACCTGTCACCTCCTATTACTGTCACATGGGATGTTTACATTCATTATAGACCCCAGATCTCTCCATAAAGAGGACCTGTCACCATCTATTACTGTCTCATGGGATGTTTACATTCATTATAGACCCCAGATCTCTTCATAAAGAGGACCTGTCACCTCCTATTACTGTCACATGGGATGTTTACATTCATTATAGACCCCAGATCTCTCCATAAAGAGGACCTGTCACCATCTATTACTGTCACATGGGATGTTTACATTCATTATAGATCCCAGATCTCTCCATAAAGAGGACCTGTCACCCCCTATTACTGTCACATGGGATGTTTACATTCATTATAGACCCCAAATCTCTTCATAAAGAGGACCTGTCACCCCCTATTACTGTCACATGGGATGTTTACATTCACTATAGACCCCAGATCTCTCCATAAAGAGGATCTGTCACCGTCTATTACTGTCACATGGGATGTTTACATTCATTATAGACCCCAGATCTCTCCATAAAGAGGACCTGTCACCTCCTATTACTGTCACATGGGATGTTTACATTCATTATAGACCCCAGATCTCTCCATAAAGAGGACCTGTCACCTCCTATTACTGTCACATGGGATGTTTACATTCATTATAGACCCCAGATCTCTCCATAAAGAGGACCTGTCACCTCCTATTACTGTCACATGGGATGTTTACATTCATTATAGACCCCAGATCTCTCCATAAAGAGGACTTGTCACCTCCTATTACTGTCACATGGGATGTTTACATTCATTATAGATCCCAGATCTCTCCATAAAGAGGACCTGTCACCCCCTATTACTGTCACATGGGATGTTTACATTCATTATAGACCCCAAATCTCTTCATAAAGAGGACCTGTCACCGTCTATTACTGTCACATGGGATGTTTACATTCATTATAGACCCCAGATCTCTTCATAAAGAGGACCTGTCACCTCCTATTACTGTCACATGGGATGTTTACATTCATTATAGACCCCAGATCTCTCCATAAAGAGGACCTGTCACCTCCTATTACTGTCACATGGGATGTTTACATTCATTATAGACCCCAGATCTCTCCATAAAGAGGACCTGTCACCTCCTATTACTGTCACATGGGATGTTTACATTCATTATAGACCCCAGATCTCTCCATAAAGAGGACCTGTCACCATCTATTACTGTCACATGGGATGTTTACATTCATTATAGACCCCAGATCTCTCCATAAAGAGGACCTGTCACCTCCTATTACTGTCACATGGGATGTTTACATTCATTATAGACCCCAGATCTCTCCATAAAGAGGACCTGTCACCTCCTATTACTGTCACATGGGATGTTTACATTCATTATAGACCCCAGATCTCTCCATAAAGAGGACCTGTCACCATCTATTACTGTCTCATGGGATGTTTACATTCATTATAGACCCCAGATCTCTTCATAAAGAGGACCTGTCACCTCCTATTACTGTCACATGGGATGTTTACATTCATTATAGACCCCAGATCTCTCCATAAAGAGGACCTGTCACCCCCTATTACTGTCACATGGGATGTTTACATTCATTATAGACCCCAAATCTCTTCATAAAGAGGACCTGTCACCCCCTATTACTGTCACATGGGATGTTTACATTCATTATAGACCCCAGATCTCTCCATAAAGAGGACCTGTCACCTCCTATTACTGTCACATGGGATGTTTACATTCATTATAGACCCCAGATCTCTCCATAAAGAGGACCTGTCACCTCCTATTACTGTCACATGGGATGTTTACATTCATTATAGACCCCAGATCTCTCCATAAAGAGGACCTGTCACCTCCTATTACTGTCACATGGGATGTTTACATTCATTATAGACCCCAGATCTCTCTATAAAGAGGACCTGTCACCTCCTATTACTGTCACATGGGATGTTTACATTCATTATAGACCCCAGATCTCTCCATAAAGAGGACCTGTCACCACCTATTACTGTCACATGGGATGTTTACATTCATTATAGACCCCAGATCTCTCCATAAAGAGGAGCTGTCACCTCCTATTACTGTCACATGGGATGTTTACATTCATTATAGACCCCAGATCTCTCCATAAAGAGGACCTGTCACCTCCTATTACTGTCACATGGGATGTTTACATTCATTATAGACCCCAGATCTCTCCATAAAGAGGACCTGTCACCATCTATTACTGTCACATGGGATGTTTACATTCATTATAGACCCCAGATCTCTCCATAAAGAGGACCTGTCACCTCCTATTACTGTCACATGGGATGTTTACATTCATTATAGACCCCAGATCTCTCCATAAAGAGGACCTGTCACCTCCTATTACTGTCACATGGGATGTTTACATTCATTATAGACCCCAGATCTCTCCATAAAGAGGACCTGTCACCTCCTATTACTGTCACATGGGATGTTTACATTCATTATAGACCCCAGATCTCTCCATAAAGAGGACCTGTCACCATCTATTACTGTCTCATGGGATGTTTACATTCATTATAGACCCCAGATCTCTTCATAAAGAGGACCTGTCACCTCCTATTACTGTCACATGGGATGTTTACATTCATTATAGACCCCAGATCTCTCCATAAAGAGGACCTGTCACCCCCTATTACTGTCACATGGGATGTTTACATTCATTATAGACCCCAAATCTCTTCATAAAGAGGACCTGTCACCCCCTATTACTGTCACATGGGATGTTTACATTCATTATAGACCCCAGATCTCTCCATAAAGAGGACCTGTCACCTCCTATTACTGTCACATGGGATGTTTACATTCATTATAGACCCCAGATCTCTCCATAAAGAGGACCTGTCACCTCCTATTACTGTCACATGGGATGTTTACATTCATTATAGACCCCAGATCTCTCCATAAAGAGGACCTGTCACCTCCTATTACTGTCACATGGGATGTTTACATTCATTATAGACCCCAGATCTCTCTATAAAGAGGACCTGTCACCTCCTATTACTGTCACATGGGATGTTTACATTCATTATAGACCCCAGATCTCTCCATAAAGAGGACCTGTCACCACCTATTACTGTCACATGGGATGTTTACATTCATTATAGACCCCAGATCTCTCCATAAAGAGGAGCTGTCACCTCCTATTACTGTCACATGGGATGTTTACATTCATTATAGACCCCAGATCTCTCCATAAAGAGGACCTGTCACCTCCTATTACTGTCACATGGGATGTTTACATTCATTATAGACCCCAGATCTCTCCATAAAGAGGACCTGTCACCATCTATTACTGTCACATGGGATGTTTACATTCATTATAGACCCCAGATCTCTCCATAAAGAGGACCTGTCACCTCCTATTACTGTCACATGGGATGTTTACATTCATTATAGACCCCAGATCTCTCCATAAAGAGGACCTGTCACCTCCTATTACTGTCACATGGGATGTTTACATTCATTATAGACCCCAGATCTCTACATAAAGAGGACCTGTCACCGTCTATTACTGTCACATGGGATGTTTGCATTCTCTATGACAACAATAAAAGTGCTAAAACAAAATGCATTTGAAAAAACGCTGCACAAATACCATGTGACATAAAAAGTTGCAACAATCGCCATTTTATTCTCTAGGGCTTTAAATACATATATATAATGTTTGGGGGCTCTAAGAAATTTTCGAGCAAAAAATACTAGACATGTGCACTGCCGAAAAATTTGTTTGTTTTCGTTTCATTCGTTTTTCTTTTTTTCATTTTTCAGGCCATTCGTTATGATTGCAATTCGTGATTTCAAAAATTGGATAAAATACAAAAATAAAGAAAATTTGAAAAATCAAAGTAATAACTTTACTATATACTATATATATTACAAACTAATTATAGGAATAGGAATTTCCTTACCAAATAACTCCAATACCTATAATTTATTATTTCAGATTTTTTTAATTTTCGGGTTTTTGAACTTCGAATTTACAAATTTACGAATATTCTAATTTAAGAACATGCGGACAAAGTTTTCGGTAATTCGGATGTTTCCGAATTAACTAATTTGTTGAAATTCGTTAAAAACGAATTCGGAGTCTGGATGTGACGGCTGCATTCGTTTTCTTTTTTTACATCTGGTGATCCGGCCTGTGAGTCTGCTGTTTTTTAAAAGAACAAGCTCTCCTGCGTAGGTATCACTTAGAGGGATGATGAGACAAAACCATTTATCACTGACAGGGGTGCTTACAATGAACGGCTTTTATTTATTGATGCAATGTGTGACATTACTATACATTGGCCGGTGAATGTATGCTGTAAATGTGGTGTTGTACATTGGCCGGTGAATGTATGTTGTGAATGTGGTGTTGTACATTGGCCGGTGAATGTATGCTGTAAATGTGGTGTTGTACATTGGCCGGTGAATGTATGTTGTGAATGTGGTGTTGTACATTGGCCGGTGAATGTGCGATGTGAATGTGGTGTTGTACATTGGCTGGTGAATGTATGTTGTGAATGTGGTTTTGTACATTGGCCGGTGAATGTATGTTGTGAATGTGGCGTAGTACATTGGCTGGTGAATGTATGTCGTGAATGTGGTGTTGTACATTGGCCGGTGAATGTATGTTGTGAATGTGGTGTCGTACATTGGCTGGTGAATGTATGTTGTGAATGTGGTGTCGTACATTGGCCGGTGAATGTGCGCTGTGAATGTGGTGTTGTACATTGGCCGGTGAATGTATGTTGTGAATGTGGTGTTGTACATTGGCCGGTGAATGTGCGATGTGAATGTGGTGTTGTACATTGGCTGGTGAATGTATGTTGTGAATGTGGTTTTGTACATTGGCCGGTGAATGTATGTTGTGAATGTGGCGTAGTACATTGGCTGGTGAATGTATGTCGTGAATGTGGTGTTGTACATTGGCCGGTGAATGTATGTTGTGAATGTGGTGTCGTACATTGGCTGGTGAATGTATGTTGTGAATGTGGTGTCGTACATTGGCCGGTGAATGTGCGCTGTGAATGTGGTGTTGTACATTGGCCGGTGAATGTGTGCTGTGAATGTGACTTCGTACATTGGCTGGTGAATGTATGTTGTGAATGTGACTTCGTACATTGGCCGGTGAATGCATGTTGTGAATGTGGTGTCGTACATTGGCCGGTGAATGTGCGCTGTGAATGTGGTGTTGTACATTGGCTGGTGAATGTATGCTGTGAATGTGGTGTTGTACATTGGCTGGTGAATGTATGCTGTGAATGTGGCGTTGTACATTGGCTGGTGAATGTATGTTGTGAATGTGGTGTTGTACATTGGCCGGTGAATGTGTGCTGTAAATGTGGTGTTGTACATTGGCCAGTGAATGTATGCTGTGAATGTGGCGTTGTACATTGGCCGGTGAATGTGCGCTGTGAATGTTGTGTTGTACATTGGCCGGTGAATGTGTGTTGTGAATGTGACTTCGTACATTGGCCGGTGAATTTATGTTGTAAATGTGACTTCGTACATTGGCCGGTGAATGTATGTTGTGAATGTGGTGTCGTACATTGGCCGGTGAATGTATGTTGTGAATGTGATGTCGTACATTGGCCGGTGAATGTATGTTGTGAATGTGGTGTCATACATTGGCCGGTGAATGTATGTTGTGAATGTGGTGTCGTACATTGGCCGGTGAATGTGTGTTGTGAATGTGGTGTCGTACATTGGCCGGTAAATGTGGTGTCGTAGATAGGCCGGTGAATGTGTGTTGTGAATGTGGTGTTGTACATTGGTCGGTGAATGTGTGCTGTGAATGTGGTGTCGTACATTGGCCGGTGAATGTATGTTGTGAATGTGGTGTCATACATTGGCTGGTGAATGTATGTTGTGAATGTGGTGTCGTACATTGGCCGGTGAATTTATGTTGTAAATGTGACTTCGTACATTGGCCGGTGAATGTATGTTGTGAATGTGGTGTCGTACATTGGCCGGTGAATGTGTGTTGTGAATGTGGTGTCGTACATTGGCCGGTAAATGTGGTGTCGTAGATTGGCCAGTGAATGTATGTTGTGAATGTGGTGTCATACATTGGCCGGTGAATGTATGTTGTGAATGTGGTGTCGTACATTGGCCGGTGAATGTGTGTTGTGAATGTGGTGTCGTACATTGGCCGGTAAATGTGGTGTCGTAGATTGGCCGGTGAATGTGTGTTGTGAATGTGGTGTTGTACATTGGTCGGTGAATGTGTGCTGTGAATGTGGTGTCGTACATTGGCCGGTGAATGTATGTTGTGAATGTGGTGTCATACATTGGCTGGTGAATGTATGTTGTGAATGTGGTGTCGTACATTGGCCGGTGAATGTGTGTTGTGAATGTGGTGTCGTACATTGGCCGGTAAATGTGGTGTCGTAGATTGGCCAGTGAATGTGTGTTGTGAATGTGGTGTCATACATTGGCTGGTGAATGTATGTTGTGAATGTGGTGTCGTACATTGGCCGGTGAATTTATATTGTAAATGTGACTTCGTACATTGGCCGGTGAATGTATGTTGTGAATGTGGTGTCGTACATTGGCCGGTGAATGTGTGTTGTGAATGTGGTGTCGTACATTGGCCGGTAAATGTGGTGTCGTAGATTGGCCAGTGAATGTGTGTTGTGAATGTGGTGTTGTACATTGGTCGGTGAATGTATGTTGTGAATGTGGTGTCGTACATTGGCTGGTAAATGTGGTGTCGTTGATTGGCTGGTGAATGTGCGGCCACTTTGCGTTGGAATTTGGTGAATCTCAGGATTGTGAACAGTATAGGAAGAAATGAGGCAGAATGAATGTGGGGTGCAGTACCCCCTGATCCCAGCAGGTGTCGCTGTGTGTCCACTGATCACCCAGGGCAAGTTGCAGAGAGGATGATAGATGGCACCTCCCCCTCCCCCCACCAGCTGTCTGGGGGTCAGAGGTCAGGGGGTGACACGGTATAATCCCATTATTATGGGGGGTGAGCGCCCCCCCTTGTTCCTGGCCGGACCCTCTTCTGCCCCCCCCCCCCCCCCCCCCCCCTGGGGCTTTTCTTTTTTAAATAACATCAAATTATCAGATGAATCCCAATTCCCCCCCTCCAGGCCGGCGCTGTGGAGGTGGTGGCCCCCCAGATCCCCGGAACCCCAAAATTCGGACAGAGGCAGGAACACCCAGAGGTGTTATAAGGTTATTATGAGTTCATTTTATTTTACTGGGACTGCAGCAGGAGGAGTGAGACTCCCCATCAGAATCCCATCCATAACTAATGGAGATCGGAGTGGCCCTGTAATTTGGGCCCCTGACTGGTAATAGGCTCCTCCAGGTTTCCCTAATGAGATTATCTGTGATTGGCGGGAAGGTTACGGCTTGTCATCCTGCGGAGGACGCAAAACCACCGGGAGCGCCACCCCCACTACATATCCCCCCCCCCCCCGCCCCTCCCCCATCAATATTCTGTTTTCATTTTTTAACAAATCTTTTCCATTTTCATTACATATCCTATTTTATACACCGTGATGTCATCACCGGCTCTCTGCGCTTCTCTATGCAATGCAGGCAGATCATGGCTGGTGGGAGGAGCCAGCAGGGGGCGGTACATATCTTCCTGATCCCAGCCCCCGGCCTCAGGAGAGGTAGGCGTTCCTAGGCAGACCATATTTGCATAGGTAACACCCACATGTGATTCTGATCCTCCCTGATTGAAAGAACTGAAATCCAATGATGAAAAGGGCGGAGCCAGGGACAAACAATTGGCATTGTGGGTAGAGTGAGGGGAGGAGCCTCTACAACTGTAGCTGGAAGGTGGGAGGGAGGATTTAGAGGTCCTTTGAATGAAAGGGGCGGGGCCAGTCAGGCTGGGGAGGAAAGAACTAGATGATGATGGGAGTCCTCCAGCCAGGAAATGATTCTGATAATAAGTGGCAGACAAAGTTTAATAAGAAAACATCTTTATGAAATGTGAAACATAATAGCAATTCGCAGACGATTATTTACAAGGTGAGCGAACGGCGTCATCAGCTGGTCCCCGGAGCTAACGCTCTGCTCCTCCCTTAGGGGGCGGGTCCAGGTAGCGGTGATGGTCTCTGGGTAGAGTTCCCCTCCTCCGGCGGAAAAGCTGGGGCTCCGAGCCGACAACTTTTTTCAGGGCGTGAAATTTCCAGGACTGAGCGATCTGAACTTCCTGTGAAAACAGAAGATGGGATCAACGTGGATTCTGATTGGCTGGGAATTATTAACCCTTTAATGCCCGAGGAACTACATATTCCAGCAGCTCCTCATAGGCTGGAGGGCGGCCTTACAGGGATCAGCTCGTCCTTGGCGTTCTCCCTCTCCAGGGTGGTCAGCTCCTCCGGGGACAGCAGGAAGAGGCGGAGCTCCCGCACCACATCTTGTGCGACTTCAGCCACGGACACATCCAGGACCGCCTACCCCAGAAACACGATCGTTACACAAAGTCATCCAATAAAATATAAGAACCCTCCTTTAAAGTGGATCTGCCAACCGCAATCATTTTTTTCTGATCTGCCACAAGCCCCACCTCCAAAATTTAGGACCACCCCCGAGGATTCTCAGACTAATGTTAATTACACCCTGTAAAGTGAAAAAGGTCTGTACACCCGCTGTGCCCATTATGAGGGGTTCCCTCCATCCCTGTGCTGAGTTCCCGGGTCTGTACACCCGCTGTGCCCATTATGAGGGGTTCTCACCATCCCTGTGCTGAGTTCCCGGGTCTGTACACCCGCTGTGCCCATTATGAGGGGTTCTCACCATCCCTGTGCTGAGTTCCCGGGTCTGTACACCCGCTGTGCCCATTATGAGGGGTTCTCACCATCCCTGTGCTGAGTTCCTGGGTCTGTACACCCGCTGTGCCCATTATGAGGGGTTCCCACCATCCCTGTGCTGAGTTCCCGGGTCTGTACACCCGCTGTGCCCATTATGAGGGGTTCCCACCATCCCTGTGCCGAGTTCCCGGGTCTGTACACCCGCTGTGCCCATTATGAGGGGTTCCCACCATCCCTGTGCTGAGTTCCCAGGTCTGTACACCCGCTGTGCCCATTATGAGGGGTTCTCACCATCCCTGTGCTGAGTTCCCGGGTCTGTACACCCGCTGTGCCCATTATGAGGGGTTCTCACCATCCCTGTGCTGAGTTCTGGGGTCTGTACACCCGCTGTGCCCATTATGAGGGGTTCTCACCATCCCTGTGCTGAGTTCCCGGGTCTGTACACCCGCTGTGCCCATTATGAGGGGTTCCCTCCATCCCTGTGCTGAGTTCCCGGGTCTGTACACCCGCTGTGCCCATTATGAGGGGTTCTCACCATCCCTGTGCTGAGTTCCCGGGTCTGTACACCCGCTGTGCCCATTATGAGGGGTTCCCACCATCCCTGTGCTGAGTTCCCGGGTCTGTACACCCGCTGTGCCCATTATGAGGGGTTCTCACCATCCCTGTGCTGAGTTCCCGGGTCTGTACACCCGCTGTGCCCATTATATGAGGGGGAGATCCTGGCCAATGGAGTCATAATTGTCCTAATCGAAGCCCCGCCCCCAATCTCTGGTCGGTATTGTGCGTCATTTGTGTTCTCAGAGGACGATTGTTCACAGTTGTCATGGAAGAGATACAAACAGAACGCAGACATGGACACGCCCCCTGGCAACCAGCAAACATTTCCTGTGATACTTTGTGATCATCTAATCAATGACAATGTTCTGTGTGGGGGGGAGGGGCTTCTAAGAGGACCCGTCACCAGATCATTGTTCACAAAACTCCGCCTTTTATCGTTAACCTCTTCAGTACCGGCCACTCCCCTCCCCCTCCCAGCCCCGGCCAATCCTCACCTTTCTCACACTTTGAATGACAATTACTCGGTCATGTGACATTTTTTTCATGTTTTTGAGGCAGATTTCTCTGCTGAGATTTCATTCATTTTTATTAATTTGCTAAATAAATTAAAAAAGACTTAAAAATGTTGAAAAAAATCGCGTTTCTCTTTTTGTTTTCGTTTCTGTTATAAAATTTTGCAAATAAATATTTTTTCTTCATAAATTTAACCAAAAATCTTTTCTGCCCCATTTCTTAGGTGAAAATCCCCCAAATTATGAGAAGTACGGAGAGGAGAATAACTATTATTATGGTGACTTGGTGACACGGGGGGGAGGAAGTGCCGGTTATTATGGTGACTTGGTGACACGGGGGGGGGGGAGTGCTGGTTATTATGGTGACTTGGTGACACGGGGGGGGGGGAAGTGCCGGTTATTATGGTGACTTGGTGACACGGGGGGGGGGGAGTGCCGGTTATTATGGTGACTTGGTGACACGGGGGGGGGGGAGTGCCGGTTATTATGGTGACTTGGTGACACGGGGGGGAGGAAGTGCCGGTTATTATGGTGACTTGGTGACACGGGGGGGAGGAAGTGCCGGTTATTATGGTGACTTGGTGACACGTGGGGGGGGGGGAAGTGCCGGTTATTATGGTGACTTGGTGACACGGGGGGGGGAGTGCCGGTTATTATGGTGACTTGGTGACACGGGGGGGGGGGGGAAGTGCCGGTTATTATGGTGACTTGGTGACACGGGGGGGGGGAAGTGCCGGTTATTATGATGACTTGGTGACACGGGGGGGAGGAAGTGCCGATTATTATGGTGACTTGGTGACACGGGGGGGAGGAAGTGCCGGTTATTATGGTGACTTGGTGACACGGGGGGGGGGGGAGTGCTGGTTATTATGGTGACTTGGTGACACGGGGGGGGGGGAAGTGCCGGTTATTATGGTGACTTGGTGACACGGGGGGGGGGGAGTGCCGGTTATTATGGTGACTTGGTGACACGGGGGGGGGGGGAGTGCCGGTTATTATGGTGACTTGGTGACACGGGGGGGAGGAAGTGCCGGTTATTATGGTGACTTGGTGACACGGGGGGGAGGAAGTGCCGGTTATTATGGTGACTTGGTGACACGTGGGGGGGGGGGAAGTGCCGGTTATTATGGTGACTTGGTGACACGGGGGGGGGAGTGCCGGTTATTATGGTGACTTGGTGACACGGGGGGGGGGGGGAAGTGCCGGTTATTATGGTGACTTGGTGACACGGGGGGGGGGGAAGTGCCGGTTATTATGATGACTTGGTGACACGGGGGGGGAAGTGCCGGTTATTATGGTGACTTGGTGACACGGGGGGGGGAAGTGCCGGTTATTATGGTGACTTGGTGACACGGGGGGGGGGAAGTGCCGGTTATTATGGTGACTTGGTGACACGGGGGGGGGGAAGTGCCGGTTATTATGGTGACTTGGTGACACGGGGGGGGAGTGCCGGTTATTATGGTGACTTGGTGACACGGGGGGGGGAGTGCCGGTTATTATGGTGACTTGGTGACACGGGGGGGGGAAGTGTCGGTTATTATGGTGACTTGGTGACACGGGGGGGGGGAAGTGCCGGTTATTATGATGACTTGGTGACACGGGGGGGGGGGAAGTGCCGGTTATTATGGTGACTTGGTGACACGGGGGGGGGGGAAGTGCCGGTTATTATGGTGACTTGGTGACACGGGGGGGGGGGGGGGGAGTGCCGGTTATTATGGTGACTTGGTGACACGGGGGGGGGAAGTGACGGTTATTATGGTGACTTGGTGACACGGGGGGGAGGAAGTGCCGGTTATTATGGTGACTTGGTGACACGGGGGGGGGGGGGGGAGTGCCGGTTATTATGGTGACTTGGTGACACGGGGGGGGGGGAAGTGCCGGTTATTATGGTGACTTGGTGACACGGGGGGGGGAAGTGCCGGTTATTATGGTGACTTGGTGACACGGGGGGGGGAAGTGCCGGTTATGGTGACTTGGTGACACGGGGGGGGGAAGTGCCGGTTATTATGGTGACTTGGTGACACGGGGGGGGGGGAAGTGCCGGTTATTATGGTGACTTGGTGACACAGGGGGGGGGGAAGTGCCGGTTATTATGGTGACTTGGTGACACGGGGGGGGGGAAGTGCCGGTTATTATGGTGACTTGGTGACACGGGGGGGGGGAAGTGCCGGTTATTATGGTGACTTGGTGACACGGGGGGGGGGAAGTGCCGGTTACTATGGTGACTTGGTGACACGGGGGGGGGGGGGAAGTGCCGGTTATTATGATGACTTGGTGACACGGGGGGGGGGGGAAAGTGCCGGTTATTATGGTGACTTGGTGACACGGGGGGGGGGGGAAGTGCCGGTTATTATGGTGACTTGGTGACTTGGTGACACGGGGGGGGGGGGAAGTGCCAGTTATTATGGTGACTTGGTGACACGGGGGGGGAAGTGCCGGTTATTATGGTGACCTGGTGACACGGGGGGGGGGAAGTGCCGGTTATTATGGTGACTTGGTGACACGGGGGGGGGGAAGTGCCGGTTATTATGGTGACTTGGTGACACGGGGGGGGGGAAGTGCCGGTTATTATGGTGACTTGGTGACACGGGGGGGGGGGAAGTGCCGGTTATTATGGTGACTTGGTGACACCGGGGGGGAAGTGCCGGTTATTATGATGACTTGGTGACACGGGGGGGGGGAAGTGCCGGTTATTATGGTGACTTGGTGACACGGGGGGGGGGGGGAAGTGCCGGTTATTATGGTGACTTGTTGACACGGGGGGGGGGGGAGTGCTGGTTATTATGGTGACTTGGTGACACGGGGGGGGAGGGGGAGTGCCGGTTATTATGGTGACTTGGTGACACGGGGGGGGAAGTGCCGGTTATTATGGTGACTTGGTGACACGGGGGGGGGGGGGAGTGCCGGTTATTATGGTGACTTGGTGACACGGGGGGGGGGAGTGCCGGTTATTATGGTGACTTGGTGACACGGGGGGGAGGGGGAGTGCCGGTTATTATGGTGACTTGGTGACTTGGTGACACGGGGGGGGGAAGTACCGGTTATTATGGTGACGGTGACACGGGGGGGGGGGGGAAGTGCCGGTTGTTATGATGACTTGGTGACACGGGGGGAGGGGGAAGTACCGGTTATTATGATGACTTGGTGACACGGGGGGGAGTGCCGGTTATTATGGTGACTTGGTGACACGGGGGGGGGGGGGAAGTGCCGGTTATTATGGTGACTTGGTGACACCGGGGGGGAAGTGCCGGTTATTATGGTGACTTGGTGACACGGGGGGGGGGGGGAAGTGCCGGTTATTATGGTGACTTGGTGACACGGGGGGGAAGTGCCGGTTATTATGGTGACTTGGTGACACGGGGGGGGGGGGGAAGTACCGGTTATTATGGTGACTTGGTGACACGGGGGGGGGAAGTGCCGGTTATTATGGTGACGTGGTGACACGGGGGGGGGGGGAGTGCCGGTTATTATGGTGACTTGGTGACACGGGGGGGGGGGGGGGAAGTGCCGGTTATTATGGTGACTTGGTGACACGGGGGGGAAGTGCCGGTTATTATGGTGACTTGGTGACATGGGGGGGTGTCGGTTATTATGGTGACTTGGTGACACGGGGGGGGGAAGTGCCGGTTATTATGGTGACTTGGTGACACGGGGGGGGGGGAAGTACCGGTTATTATGGTGACTTGGTGACACGGGGGGGAAGTGCCGGTTATTATGGTGACTTGGTGACACGGGGGGGAAGTGCCGGTTATTATGGTGACTTGGTGACACGGGGGGGGGAAGTGCCGGTTATTATGGTGACTTGGTGACACGGGGGGAAGTACCGGTTATTATGGTGACTTGGTGACACGGGGGGGGGGGGGAAGTACCGGTTATTATGGTGACTTGGTGACACGGGGGGAGGGAAGTGCTGGTTATTATGGTGACTTGGTGACACGGGGGGGGGGAGTGCCGGTTATTATGGTGACTTGGTGACACGGGGGGGGGGAGTGCCAGTTATTATGGTGACTTGGTGACATGGGGGGGGAAGTGCCGGTTATTATGGTGACTTGGTGACACGGGGGGGGGGGGAGTGCCGGTTATTATGGTGACTTGGTGACACGGGGGGGAAGTGCCGGTTATTATGGTGACTTGGTGACACGGGGGGGGGGAAGTGCCAGTTATTATGGTGACTTGGTGACACCGGGGGGGAAGTGCCGGTTATTATGGTGACTTGGTGACACGGGGGGAAGTGCCGGTTATTATGGTGACTTGGTGACACGGGGGGGGAAGTGCTGGTTATTATGGTGACTTGGTGACACGGGGGGGGGAAGTGCCGGTTATTATGATGACTTGGTGACACGGGGGGGGGGGAAGTGCCGGTTATTATGGTGACTTGGTGACACGGGGGGGGAAGTGCCGGTTATTATGGTGACTTGGTGACACGGGGGGGAAGTGCTGGTTATTATGGTGACTTGGTGACACGGGGGGAAGTGCCGGTTATTATGGTGACTTGGTGACACGGGGGGGGGGAGTGCCGGTTATTATGATGACTTGGTGACACGGGGGGGGGGGGGGAGTGCCGGTTATTATGATGACTTGGTGACATGGGGGGGAAGTGCCGGTTATTATGATGACTTGGTGACATGGGGGGGGAAGTGCCGGTTATTATGGTGACTTGGTGACACGGGGGGGAGTGCCGGTTATTATGGTGACTTGGTGACACGGGGGGGGGGAGTGCCGGTTATTATGGTGACTTGGTGACACGGGGGGGGGGAGTGCCGGTTATTATGGTGACTTGGTGACACGGGGGGGGGGGTGCCGGTTATTATGATGACTTGGTGACATGGGGGGGGGAGTGCCGGTTATTATGGTGACTTGGTGACACGGGGGGGGGGAGTGCCGGTTATTATGGTGACTTGGTGACACGGGGGGTGGAGTGCCGGTTATTATGGTGACTTGGTGACACGGGGGGGGGGGGAGTGCCAGTTATTATGGTGACTTGGTGACACGGGGGGGGGAGTGCCGGTTATTATGGTGACTTGGTGACACGGGGGGGAGTGCCGGTTATTATGGTGACTTGGTGACAAGGGGGGGTGTCGGTTATTATGGTGACTTGGTGACACGGGGGGGGGGAGTGTCGGTTATTATGGTGACTTGGTGACACGGGGGGGGGGAGTGCCGGTTATTATGGTGACTTGGTGACACGGGGGGGGGGGGGAGTGCCGGTTATTATGGTGACTTGGTGACACGGGGGGGGGAAGTGCCGGTTATTATGGTGACTTGGTGACACGGGGGGGGGGAGTGCCGGTTATTATGGTGACTTGGTGACACGGGGGGGGGGGGAGTGCCGGTTATTATGGTGACTTGGTGACACGGGGGGGGGGGGAGTGTCGGTTATTATGGTGACTTGGTGACACGGGGGGGGGGGGGGGGAGTGCCGGTTATTATGGTGACTTGGTGACACGGGGGGGGGGGAGTGCCGGTTATTATGGTGACTTGGTGACACAGGGGGGGGAGTGCCGGTTATTATGGTGACTTGGTGACACGGGTGGGGGGAAGTGCCGGTTATTATGGTGTCTTGGTGACACGGGGGGGGGAGTGCCGGTTATTATGGTGACTTGGTGACACGGGGGGGGAGTGCCAGTTATTATGGTGACTTGGTGACACGGGGGGGGGAGTACCGGTTATTATGGTGACTTGGTGACACGGGGGGGGGGAGTGCCGGTTATTATGGTGACTTGGTGACACGGGGGGGGGGAGTGCCAGTTATTATGGTGACTTGGTGACACGGGGGGGGGAGTGCCGGTTATTATGGTGACTTGGTGACACGGGGGGGGGAAGTACCGGTTATTATGGTGACTTGGTGACACGGGGGGGGGGGAAGTACCGGTTATTATGGTGACTTGGTGACACGGGGGGGGAGTGCCGGTTATTATGGTGACTTGGTGACACGGGGGGGGGGTGTCGGTTATTATGGTGACTTGGTGACACGGGGGGAGGGGGAGTGCCGGTTATTATGATGACTTGGTGACACGGGGGGGGGGGTGTCGGTTATTATGGTGACTTGGTGACACGGGGGGGGGGGAAGTGCCGGTTATTATGGTGACTTGGTGACACGGGGGGGGGGGAAGTGCCGGTTATTATGGTGACTTGGTGACACGGGGGAGGGGGGGGAGTGCCGGTTATTATGGTGACTTGGTGACACGGGGGGGGGAGTGCCGGTTATTATGGTGACTTGGTGACATGGGGGGGAGTGCCGGTTATTATGATGACTTGGTGACACGGGGGGGGGGGGAGTGCCGGTTATTATGGTGACTTGGTGACACGGGGGGGAAGTGCCGGTTATTATGATGACTTGGTGACACGGGGGGGGGGGAGTGCCGGTTATTATGATGACTTGGTGACACGGGGGGGGGGGGGGGAGTGCCGGTTATTATGGTGACTTGGTGACATGGGGGGGAAGTGCCGGTTATTATGGTGACTTGGTGACACGGGGGGGAAGTGCCGGTTATTATGGTGACTTGGTGACACGGGGGGGGGGGAGTGCCGGTTATTATGGTGACTTGGTGACACGGGGGGGGGGGGAGTGCCGGTTATTATGGTGACTTGGTGACACGGGGGGGGGAAGTGCCGGTTATTATGGTGACTTGGTGACACGGGGGGGGGGGAGTGCCGGTTATTATGGTGACTTGGTGACACGGGGGGGGGGAAGTGCCGGTTATTATGGTGACTTGGTGACACGGGGGGGGGAAGTGCCGGTTATTATGGTGACTTGGTGACACGGGGGGGGGGGGAGTGCCGGTTATTATGGTGACTTGGTGACACCGGGGGGGGAAGTGCCGGTTATTATGATGACTTGGTGACACGGGGGGGGGGTGGGAGTGCCGGTTATTATGGTGACTTGGTGACACGGGGGGGGGGGGAGTGCCTGTTATTATGGTGACTTGGTGACACGGGGGGGGGGGAGTGCTGGTTATTATGGTGACTTGGTGACACGGGGGGGAGTGCCGTTTATTATGGTGACTTGGTGACACGGGGGGGGGGAAGTACCGGTTATTATGGTGACTTGGTGACACGGGGGGGGGGGGAGTGCCGGTTATTATGGTGACTTGGTGACACGGGGGGGGGGAGTGCCGGTTATTATGGTGACTTGGTGACACGGGGGGAGGGGGAGTGTCGGTTATTATGGTGACTTGGTGATTTGGTGACACGGGGGGGGAAGTACCGGTTATTATGGTGACGGTGACACGGGAGGGGGGGGGGAAGTGCCGGTTGTTATGATGACTTGGTGACACGGGGGGGAGGGGGAGTACCGGTTATTATGATGACTTGGTGACACGGGGGGGAGTGCCGGTTATTATGGTGACTTGGTGACACGGGGGGGGGGAAGCGCCGGTTATTATGGTGACTTGGTAACACGGGGGGGGGGGGGAAGTACCGGTTATTATGATGACTTGGTGACACGGGGGGAAAGTGCCGGTTATTATGATGACTTGGTGACACGGGGGGGGGGGGGGAAGTGCCGGTTATTATGATGACTTGGTGACACGGGGGGGGGGGGGAAGTACCGGTTATTATGATGACTTGGTGACACGGGGGGGGAAGTACCGGTTATTATGATGACTTGGTGACACGGGGGGGGAAGTGCCGGTTATTATGGTGACTTGGTGACACGGGGGGGGGGGGAAGTACCGGTTATTATGGTGACTTGGTGACACGGGGGGGAAGTGCCGGTTATTATGGTGACTTGGTGACACGGGGGGGGGGAGTGCCGGTTATTATGGTGACTTGGTGACACGGGGGGGGGGAAGTGCCGGTTATTATGGTGACTTGGTGACACGGGGGGGGGAAGTGCCGGTTATTATGGTGACTTGGTGACATGGGGGGGTGTCGGTTATTATGGTGACTTGGTGACACGGGGGGGGAAGTGCCGGTTATTATGGTGACTTGGTGACACGGGGGGGGGGGAGTGCCGGTTATTATGATGACTTGGTGACATGGGGGGGGAAGTGCCGGTTATTATGATGACTTGGTGACATGGGGGGGGAAGTGCCGGTTATTATGGTGACTTGGTGACACGGGGGGAGTGCCGGTTATTATGGTGACTTGGTGACACGGGGGGGGAAGTGCCGGTTATTATGGTGACTTGGTGACACGGGGGGGGGGGAGTGCCGGTTATTATGGTGACTTGGTGACACGGGGGGGGGGGGGAGTGCCGGTTATTATGGTGACTTGGTGACACGGGGGGGGGGAGTGCCAGTTATTATGGTGACTTGGTGACACGGGGGGGTGTCGGTTATTATGGTGACTTGGTGACACGGGGGGGGGGAGTGTCGGTTATTATGTTGACTTGGTGACACGGGGGGGGGAGTGCCGGTTATTATGGTGACTTGGTGACACGGGGGGGGGGAGTGCCGGTTATTATGGTGACTTGGTGACACGGGGGGGGAAGTGCCGGTTATTATGGTGACTTGGTGACACGGGGGGGGGGAAGTACCGGTTATTATGGTGACTTGGTGACACGGGGGGGGGGGAGTGCCGGTTATTATGGTGACTTGGTAACACGGGGGGGGGGGTGCCGGTTATTATGGTGACTTGGTGACACGGGGGGGGGGGAGTGTCGGTTATTATGGTGACTTGGTGACACGGGGGGGGGGAGTGTCGGTTATTATGGTGACTTGGTGACACGGGGGGGGAAGTGCCGGTTATTATGGTGACTTGGTGACACGGGGGGGGGGGGAAGTGCCGGTTATTATGGTGACTTGTTGACACGGGGGGGGGGGGGAGTGCCGGTTATTATGGTGACTTGGTGACACGGGGGGGAGTGCCGGTTATTATGGTGACTTGGTGACACGGGTGGGGGGAAGTGCCGGTTATTATGGTGACTTGGTGACACGGGGGGGGGAGTGCCGGTTATTATGGTGACTTGGTGACACGGGGGGGGGGAGTGCCAGTTATTATGGTGACTTGGTGACACGGGGGGGGGGGGAAGGACCGGTTATTATGGTGACTTGGTGACACGGGGGGGGGAGTGCCGGTTATTATGGTGACTTGGTGACACGGGGGGGGGGAGTGCCAGTTATTATGGTGACTTGGTGACACGGGGGGGGGGGGGAGTGCCGGTTATTATGGTGACTTGGTGACACGGGGGGGGGGGGAGTGCCGGTTATTATGGTGACTTGGTGACACGGGGGGGGGGAAGTACCGGTTATTATGGTGACTTGGTGACACGGGGGGGGGAAGTGCCGGTTATTATGGTGACTTGGTGACACGGGGGGGGGGGGAGTGCCGGTTATTATGGTGACTTGGTGACACGGGGGGGGGGAAGTACCGGTTATTATGGTGACTTGGTGACACGGGGGGGGGAAGTGCCGGTTATTATGGTGACTTGGTGACACGGGGGGGGGGGAAGTACCGGTTATTATGGTGACTTGGTGACACGGGGGGGGGGGAAGTGCCGGTTATTATGGTGACTTGGTGACACGGTGGGGGGGGAAGTGCCGGTTATTATGGTGACTTGGTGACACGGGGGGGTGTCGGTTATTATGGTGACTTGGTGACACGGGGGGAGGGGGAGTGCCGGTTATTATGATGACTTGGTGACACGGGGGGGGGGGTGTCGGTTATTATGGTGACTTGGTGACACGGGGGGGGTGCCGGTTATTATGGTGACTTGGTGACACGGGGGAGGGGGGGGGGAGTGCCGGTTATTATGGTGACTTGGTGACACGGGGGGGGGGGGAGTTCCGGTTATTATGGTGACTTGGTGACATGGGGGGGAAGTGCCGGTTATTATGGTGACTTGGTGACACGGGGGGGGGGGGGAGTGCCGGTTATTATGATGACTTGGTGACACGGGGGGGAGTGCCGGTTATTATGGTGACTTGGTGACACGGGGGGGGGAAGTGCCGGTTATTATGATGACTTGGTGACACGGGGGGGGGGGGGGGAGTGCCGGTTATTACGGTGACTTGGTGACACGGGGGGGGAAGTGCCGGTTATTATGATGACTTGGTGACACGGGGGGGGGGGGAGTGACGGTCATTATGATGACTTGGTGACACGGGGGGGGGGGGGAGTGACGGTTATTATGGTGACTTGGTGACATGGGGGGGAAGTGCCAGTTATTATGGTGACTTGGTGACACGGGGGAGGGGGGGGGAGTGCCGGTTATTATGGTGACTTGGTGACACGGGGGGGGGGAGTGCCGGTTATTATGGTGACTTGGTGACACGGGGGGGGAAGTGCCGGTTATTATGGTGACTTGGTGACACGGGGGGGGGGAGTGCCGGTTATTATGGTGACTTGGTGACACGGGGGGGGGGGAGTGCCGGTTATTATGGTGACTTGGTGACACGGGGGGGGGGAAGTGCCGGTTATTATGGTGACTTGGTGACACGGGGGGGGGGGAAGTGCCGGTTATTATGGTGACTTGGTGACACGGGGGGGGGGAAGTGCCGGTTATTATGGTGACTTGGTGACACGGGGGGGGGGAAGTGCCGGTTATTATGGTGACTTGGTGACACCGGGGGGGGAAGTGCCGGTTATTATGATGACTTGGTGACACGGGGGGGGGGAGTGCCGGTTATTATGGTGACTTGGTGACACGGGGGGGGGGGGGAAGTGCCGGTTATTATGGTGACTTGGTGACCCGGGGGGGGGGGAGTGCTGGTTATTATGGTGACTTGGTGACACGGGGGGAGGGGGAGTGCCGGTTATTATGGTGACTTGGTAACACGGGGGGGGGGGAAGTGCCGGTTATTATGGTGACTTGGTGACACGGGGGGGGGAGTGCCGGTTATTATGGTGACTTGGTGACACGGGGGGGGGGAGTGCCGGTTATTATGGTGACTTGGTGACACGGGGGGAGGGGGAGTGCCAGTTATTATGGTGACTTGGTGACTTGGTGACACGGGGGGGGGGAAGTACCGGTTATTATGGTGACGGTGACACGGGGGGGGGGAAGTGCCGGTTGTTATGATGACTTGGTGACACGGGGGGGGAGGGGGAGTACCGGTTATTATGATGACTTGGTGACACGGGGGGGAGTGCCGGTTATTATGGTGACTTGGTGACACGGGGGGGGGAAGCGCCGGTTATTATGGTGACTTGGTGACACGGGGGGGAAGTACCGGTTATTATGATGACTTGGTGACACGGGGGGGGGGGGAAGCGCCGGTTATTATGGTGACTTGGTGACACGGGGGGGGGGGAGTGCCGGTTATTATGGTGACTTGGTGACACGGGGGGGGAAGTACCGGTTATTATGATGACTTGGTGACACGGGGGGGGAAGTGCCGGTTATTATGGTGACTTGGTGACACGGGGGGGGGAAGTGCCGGTTATTATGGTGACTTGGTGACACGGGGGGGGGGGGAAGTACCGGTTATTATGGTGACTTGGTGACACGGGGGGGGAAGTACCGGTTATTATGATGACTTGGTAACACGGGGGGGGGGAGTACCGGTTATTATGGTGACTTGGTGACACGGGGGGGGGGAAGTGCCGGTTATTATGGTGACTTGGTGACACGGGGGGGGGGAGTGCCGGTTATTATGGTGACTTGGTGACACGGGGGGGAAGTGCCGGTTATTATGGTGACTTGGTGACACGGGGGGGGGAAGTGCCGGTTATTATGGTGACTTGGTGACACGGGGGGGGGGGGAGTACCGGTTATTATGATGACTTGGTGACACGGGGGGAAGTGCCGGTTATTATGATGACTTGGTGACACGGGGGGGGGAAGTGCCGGTTATTATGATGACTTGGTGACACGGGGGGGGGGAAGTACCGGTTATTATGATGACTTGGTGACACGGGGGGGGAAGTACCGGTTATTATGATGACTTGGTGACACGGGGGGGGAAGTACCGGTTATTATGATGACTTGGTGACACGGGGGGGGGGGAAAGTACCGGTTATTATGGTGACTTGGTGACACGGGGGGGGAAGTACCGGTTATTATGGTGACTTGGTGACACGGGGGGGGGGGGGGAAGTGCCGGTTATTATGGTGACTTGGTGACACGGGGGGGGGGGGGAGTGCCGGTTATTATGGTGACTTGGTGACACGGGGGGGGAAGTGCCGGTTATTATGGTGACTTGGTGACACGGGGGGGGGGAAGTGCCGGTTATTATGGTGACTTGGTGACACGGGGGGGGGAAGTGCCGGTTATTATGGTGACTTGGTGACACGGGGGGGGGGGAGTGCTGGTTATTATGGTGACTTGGTGACACGGGGGGGAGGGGGAGTGCCGGTTATTATGGTGACTTGGTGACACGGGGGGGGGAGTGCCGGTTATTATGGTGACTTGGTGACACGGGGGGGGGGGGGGGAGTGCCGGTTATTATGGTGACTTGGTGACACGGGGGGGGGGGGGAGTGCCGGTTATTATGGTGACTTGGTGACACGGGGGGAGGGGGAGTGCCGGTTATTATGGTGACTTGGTGACTTGGTGACACGGGGGGGGAAGTACCGGTTATTATGGTGACGGTGACACGGGGGGGGGGAAGTGCCGGTTGTTATGATGACTTGGTGACACGGGGGGGAGGGGGAGTACCGGATATTATGATGACTTGGTGACACGGGGGTAGTGCCGGTTATTATAGTGACTTGGTGACACAGGGGGGGGGGAAGCGCCGGTTATTATGGTGACTTGGTGACACGGGCGGGGGGGAAGTACCGGTTATTATGATGACTTGGTGACACGGGGGGGGGGGAAGCGCCGGTTATTATGGTGACTTGGTGACACGGGGGGGGAAGTGCCGGTTATTATGGTGACTTGGTGACACGGGGGGGGAAGTATCGGTTATTATGATGACTTGGTGACACGGGGGGGGGGAAGTGCCGGTTATTATGGTGACTTGGTGACACGGGGGGGGGGAAGTGCCGGTTATTATGGTGACTTGGTGACACGGGGGGGGAAGTACCGGTTATTATGGTGACTTGGTGACACGGGGGGGGGGGGGGAAGTACCGGTTATTATGGTGACTTGGTGACACGGGGGGGGAAGTACCGGTTATTATGATGACTTGGTGACACGGGGGGGGGGGAGTGCCGGTTATTATGGTGACTTGGTGACACGGGGGGGGGAAGTGCCGGTTATTATGGTGACTTGGTGACACGGGGGGGAAGTACCGGTTATTATGGTGACTTGGTGACACGGGGGGGGGGAAGTACCGGTTATTATGGTGACTTGGTGACACGGGGGGGGAAGTACTGGTTATTATGATGACTTGGTGACACGGGGGGGGGGGAAAGTACCGGTTATTATGGTGACTTGGTGACACGGGGGGGGAAGTACCGGTTATTATGGTGACTTGGTGACACGGGGGGCGGGGAAGTGCCGGTTATTATGGTGACTTGGTGACACGGGGGGGGGGGAGTGCCGGTTATTATGGTGACTTGGTGACACGGGGGGGAAGTGCCGGTTATTATGGTGACTTGGTGACACGGGGGGGGGAAGTGCCGGTTATTATGGTGACTTGGTGACACGGGGGGGGGGGAAGTACCGGTTATTATGATGACTTGGTGACACGGGGGGGAAGTGCCGGTTATTATGATGACTTGGTGACACGGGGGGGGGGGGAGTGCCGGTTATTATGATGACTTGGTGACACGGGGGGGGGAAGTACCGGTTATTATGATGACTTGGTGACACGGGGGGGGGGGAAGTACCGGTTATTATGGTGACTTGGTGACACGGGGGGGGAAGTGCCGGTTATTATGGTGACTTGGTGACACGGGGGGGGGGAGTGCCGGTTATTATGGTGACTTGGTGACACAGGGGGGGGGAAGTGCCGGTTATTATGGTGACTTGGTGACACGGGGGGGGGAAGTGCCGGTTATTATGGTGACTTGGTGACATGGGGGGGTGTCGGTTATTATGGTGACTTGGTGACACGGGGGGGGGGAAGTGCCGGTTATTATGGTGACTTGGTGACACGGGGGGGGGGAGTGCCGGTTATTATGATGACTTGGTGACATGGGGGGGAAGTGCCGGTTATTATGATGACTTGGTGACATGGGGGGGAAGTGCCGGTTATTATGATGACTTCGTGACACGGGGGGGGAGTGCCGGTTATTATGGTGACTTGGTGACACGGGGGGGGAAGTGCCGGTTATTATGGTGACTTGGTGACACGGGGGGGGGGGGAGTGCCGGTTATTATGATGACTTGGTGACACGGGGGGGGGGGGGAGTGCCGGTTATTATGGTGACTTGGTGACACGGGGGGGGGGAGTGCCGGTTATTATGGTGACTTGGTGACACGGGGGGGGGGTGTCGGTTATTATGGTGACTTGGTGACACAGGGGGGGGGAGTGTCGGTTATTATGGTGACTTGGTGACACGGGGGGGGGGAGTGCCGGTTATTATGGTGACTTGGTGACACGGGGGGGGGGGGGTGCCGGTTATTATGGTGACTTGGTGACACGGGGGGGGGAAGTGCCGGTTATTATGGTGACTTGGTGACACGGGGGGGGAGTGCCGGTTATTATGGTGACTTGGTGACACGGGGGGGGGGTGCCGGTTATTATGGTGACTTGGTGACACGGGGGGGGGAGTGTCGGTTATTATGGTGACTTGGTGACACGGGGGGGGGAGTGTCGGTTATTATGGTGACTTGGTGACACGGGGGGGGGAAGTGCCGGTTATTATGGTGACTTGGTGACACGGGGGGGGGGGAAGTGCCGGTTATTATGGTGACTTGGTGACACGGGGGGGGGGAGTGCCGGTTATTATGGTGACTTGGTGACACGGGGGGGGAGTGCCGGTTATTATGGTGACTTGGTGACACGGGTGGGGGGAAGTGCCGGTTATTATGGTGACTTGGTGACACGGGGGGGGAGTGCCGGTTATTATGGTGACTTGGTGACACGGGGGGGGGAGTGCCAGTTATTATGGTGACTTGGTGACACGGGGGGGGGGAGTACCGGTTATTATGGTGACTTGGTGACACAGGGGGGGGAGTGCCGGTTATTATGGTGACTTGGTGACACGGGGGGGGGGAGTGTCGGTTATTATGGTGACTTGGTGACACGGGGGGGGAGTGCCGGTTATTATGGTGACTTGGTGACACGGGGGGGGGAGTGCCGGTTATTATGGTGACTTGGTGACACGGGGGGGGAAGTGCCGGTTATTATGGTGACTTGGTGACACGGGGGGGGGAGTGCCGGTTATTATGGTGACTTGGTGACACGGGGGGGGGGGGAGTGTCGGTTATTATGGTGACTTGGTGACACGGGGGGGGGGGAGTGTCGGTTATTATGGTGACTTGGTGACACGGGGGGGGGGGAAGTGCCGGTTATTATGGTGACTTGGTGACACGGGGGGGGGGAAGTGCCGGTTATTATGGTGACTTGGTGACACGGGGGGGGGAGTGCCGGTTATTATGGTGACTTGGTGACACGGGGGGGGGGAGTGCCGGTTATTATGGTGACTTGGTGGCACGGGTGGGGGGAAGTGCCGGTTATTATGGTGACTTGGTGACACGGGGGGGGGGGGAGTGCCGGTTATTATGGTGACTTGGTGACACGGGGGGGGGGAGTGCCGGTTATTATGGTGACTTGGTGACACGGGGGGGGAGTGCCGGTTATTATGGTGACTTGGTGACACGGGGGGGGGGAGTGCCGGTTATTATGGTGACTTGGTGACACGGGGGAGGGAGTGCCGGTTATTATGGTGACTTGGTGACACGGGGGGGGAGTGCCAGTTATTATGGTGACTTGGTGACACGGGGGGGGGGGGAGTACCGGTTATTATGGTGACTTGGTGACACGGGGGGGGGGGAGTGCCGGTTATTATGGTGACTTGGTGACACAGGGGGGGGGAGTGCCAGTTATTATGGTGACTTGGTGACACGGGGGGGGGGGGAGTGCCGGTTATTATGGTGACTTGGTGACACGGGGGGGGGGGGAGTGCCGGTTATTATGGTGACTTGGTGACACGGGGGGGGGAAGTGCCGGTTATTATGGTGACTTGGTGACACAGGGGGGGGGGGGAAGTACCGGTTATTATGGTGACTTGGTGACACGGGGGGGGGAAGTGCCGGTTATTATGGTGACTTGGTGACACGGGGGGGGGGGAAGTGCCGGTTATTATGGTGACTTGGTGACACGGGGGGGGGTGTTGGTTATTATGGTGACTTGGTGACACGGGGGGAGGGGGAGTGCCGGTTATTATGATGACTTGGTGACACGGGGGGGGGTTTCGGTTATTATGGTGACTTGGTGACACGGGGGGGGTGCCGGTTATTATGGTGACTTGGTGACACGGGGGGGGGGGGAAGTGCCGGTTATTATGGTGACTTGGTGACACGGGGGGGGGAGTGCCGGTTATTATGGTGACTTGGTGACATGGGGGGGAAGTGCCGGTTATTATGGTGACTTGGTGACACGGGGGGGGGAGTGCCGGTTATTATGATGACTTGGTGACACGGGGGGGGGGGAGTGCCGGTTATTATGGTGACTTGGTGACACGGGGGGGGAAGTGCCGGTTATTATGATGACTTGGTGACACGGGGGGGGGGAGTGCCGGTTATTATGGTGACTTGGTGACACGGGGGGGGAAGTGCCGGTTATTATGGTGACTTGGTGACACCGGGGGGGGAAGTGCCGGTTATTATGATGACTTGGTGACACGGGGGGGGGGGGAGTGCCGGTTATTATGGTGACTTGGTGACACGGGGGGGGGGGGAGTGCCGGTTATTATGGTGACTTGGTGACACGGGGGGGGGGGAGTGCCGGTTATTATGGTGACTTGGTGACATGGGGGGGAAGTGCCGGTTATTATGGTGACTTGGTGACACGGGGGAGGGGGGGGGAGTGCCGGTTATTATGGTGACTTGGTGACACGGGGGGGGGGGAGTGCCGGTTATTATGGTGACTTGGTGACACGGGGGGGAAGTGCCGGTTATTATGGTGACTTGGTGACACGGGGGGGGGGGAAAGTGCCGGTTATTATGGTGACTTGGTGACACGGGGGGGGGGGGAGTGCCGGTTATTATGGTGACTTGGTGACACGGGGGGGGGGGGAGTGCCGGTTATTATGGTGACTTGGTGACATGGGGGGGAAGTGCCGGTTATTATGGTGACTTGGTGACACGGGGGAGGGGGGGGGGAGTGCCGGTTATTATGGTGACTTGGTGACACGGGGGGGGGGAGTGCCGGTTATTATGGTGACTTGGTGACACGGGGGGGGAAGTGCCGGTTATTATGGTGACTTGGTGACACGGGGGGGGGGGGGAGTGCCGGTTATTATGGTGACTTGGTGACACGGGGGGGGGGGGGAGTGCCGGTTATTATGGTGACTTGGTGACACGGGGGGGGGGGAGTGCCGGTTATTATGGTGACTTGGTGACACGGGGGGGGGGAAGTGCCGGTTATTATGGTGACTTGGTGACACGGGGGGGGGGGAGTGCCGGTTATTATGGTGACTTGGTGACACGGGGGGGAAGTGCCGGTTATTATGGTGACTTGGTGACACCGGGGGGGGAAGTGCCGGTTATTATGATGACTTGGTGACACGGGGGGGGGGAGTGCCGGTTATTATGGTGACTTGGTGACACGGGGGGGGGGGGAAGTGCCGGTTATTATGGTGACTTGGTGACACGGGGGGGGGGGGAGTGCTGGTTATTATGGTGACTTGGTGACACGGGGGGGAGGGGGAGTGCCGGTTATTATGGTGACTTGGTGACACGGGGGGGGGAAGTACCGGTTATTATGGTGACGGTGACACGGGGGGGGGGAAGTGCCGGTTGTTATGATGACTTGGTGACACGGGGGGGGAGGGGGAGTACCGGTTATTATGATGACTTGGTGACACGGGGGGGGAGTGCCGGTTATTATGGTGACTTGGTGACACGGGGGGGGGGGGAAGCGCCGGTTATTATGGTGACTTGGTGACACGGGGGGGAAGTACCGGTTATTATGATGACTTGGTGACACGGGGGGGGGGGGAAGCGCCGGTTATTATGGTGACTTGGTGACGGGGGGGGGAAGTGCCGGTTATTATGGTGACTTGGTGACACGGGGGGGGAAGTACCGGTTATTATGATGACTTGGTGACACGGGGGGGGAAGTGCCGGTTATTATGGTGACTTGGTGACACGGGGGGGGGGAAGTGCCGGTTATTATGGTGACTTGGTGACACGGGGGGGAAGTACCGGTTATTATGGTGACTTGGTGACACGGGGGGGGGAAGTACCGGTTATTATGATGACTTGGTGACACGGGGGGGGGGAAGTGCCGGTTATTATGGTGACTTGGTGACACGGGGGGGAAGTACCGGTTATTATGGTGACTTGGTGACACGGGGGGGGGGGAAGTACCGGTTATTATGGTGACTTGGTGACACGGGGGGGGGAAGTACCGGTTATTATGATGACTTGGTGACATGGGGGGGGGGAAAGTACCGGTTATTATGGTGACTTGGTGACACGGGGGGGAAGTACCGGTTATTATGATGACTTGGTGACATGGGGGGGGGAAGTGCCGGTTATTATGGTGACTTGGTGACACGGGGGGGAAGTACCGGTTATTATGGTGACTTGGTGACACGGGGGGGGGGAAGTGCCGGTTATTATGGTGACTTGGTGACACGGGGGGGGAAGTGCCGGTTATTATGGTGACTTGGTGACACGGGGGGGAAGTGCCGGTTATTATGGTGACTTGGTGACACGGGGGGGGGGGGAGTACCGGTTATTATGATGACTTGGTGACACGGGGGGGAAGTGCCGGTTATTATGATGACTTGGTGACACGGGGGGGGGGAAGTGCCGGTTATTATGATGACTTGGTGACACGGGGGGGGGGGAAGTACCGGTTATTATGATGACTTGGTGACACGGGGGGGGAAGTACCGGTTATTATGATGACTTGGTGACACGGGGGGGGAAGTACCGGTTATTATGATGACTTGGTGACACGGGGGGGGGGAAAGTACCGGTTATTATGGTGACTTGGTGACACGGGGGGGGAAGTACCGGTTATTATGGTGACTTGGTGACACGGGGGGGGGAAGTGCCGGTTATTATGGTGACTTGGTGACACGGGGGGGGGGGGGGGAGTGCCGGTTATTATGGTGACTTGGTGACACGGGGGGGGAAGTGCCGGTTATTATGGTGACTTGGTGACACGGGGGGGGAAGTGCCGGTTATTATGGTGACTTGGTGACACGGGGGGGGGGGGGGAGTACCGGTTATTATGATGACTTGGTGACACGGGGGGGAAGTGCCGGTTATTATGGTGACTTGGTGACACGGGGGGGGGAGTGCCGGTTATTATGGTGACTTGGTGACACGGGGGGGGGGGGGGGGAGTACCGGTTATTATGATGACTTGGTGACACGGGGGGGGGGGAGTGCCGGTTATTATGGTGACTTTGTGACACGGGGGGGGGGGGGAGTACCGGTTATTATGATGACTTGGTGACACGGGGGGGGGGGAAGTACCGGTTATTATGATGACTTGGTGACACGGGGGGGGAAGTCCCGGTTATTATGATGACTTGGTGACACGGGGGGGGGAAGTGCCGGTTATTATGGTGACTTGGTGACACGGGGGGGGGGGGAAGTACCGGTTATTATGGTGACTTGGTGACACGGGGGGGGGGGAAGTACCGGTTATTATGGTGACTTGGTGACACGGGGGGGAAGTGCCGGTTATTATGGTGACTTGGTGACACGGGGGGGAAGTGCCGGTTATTATGGTGACTTGGTGACACGGGGGGGGAAGTGCCAGTTATTATGGTGACTTGGTGACACCGGGGGGGAAGTGCCGGTTATTATGGTGACTTGGTGACACGGGGGGGGGGGAAGTGCCGGTTATTATGGTGACTTGGTGACACGGGGGGGGGAAGTGCCGGTTATTATGGTGACTTGGTGACACGGGGGGGGGGAAGTGCCGGTTATTATGGTGACTTGGTGACATGGGGGGGTGTCGGTTATTATGGTGACTTGGTGACACGGGGGGGGGAAGTGCCGGTTATTATGGTGACTTGGTGACACGGGGGGGGGGGAAGTACCGGTTATGATGGTGACTTGGTGACACGGGGGGGAAGTGCCGGTTATTATGGTGACTTGGTGACACGGGGGGGAAGTGCCGGTTATTATGGTGACTTGGTGACACGGGGGGGGGAAGTGCCAGTTATTATGGTGACTTGGTGACACCGGGGGGGAAGTGCCGGTTATTATGGTGACTTGGTGACACGGGGGGAAGTACCGGTTATTATGGTGACTTGGTGACACGGGGGGGGGGGGAGTGCCGGTTATTATGGTGACTTGGTGACACGGGGGGGGGGAGTGCCGGTTATTATGATGACTTGGTGACACGGGGGGGGGGGGGAGTGCCGGTTATTATGGTGACTTGGTGACACGGGGGGGGGGGTGCCGGTTATTATGGTGACTTGGTGACACGGGGGGGGGTGTCGGTTAGTATGGTGACTTGGTGACACAGGGGGGGGGAGTGTCGGTTATTATGGTGACTTGGTGACACGGGGGGGGGGAGTGCCGGTTATTATGGTGACTTGGTGACACGGGGGGGGGGGAGTGCCGGTTATTATGGTGACTTGGTGACACGGGGGGGGGGAAGTGCCGGTTATTATGGTGACTTGGTGACACGGGGGGGGGAGTGCCGGTTATTATGGTGACTTGGTGACACGGGGGGGGGGGTGCCGGTTATTATGGTGACTTGGTGACACGGGGGGGGGAGTGTCGGTTATTATGGTGACTTGGTGACACGGGGGGGGGGAGTGTCGGTTATTATGGTGACTTGGTGACACGGGGGGGGGAAGTGCCGGTTATTATGGTGACTTGGTGACACGGGGGGGGGGGAAGTGCCGGTTATTATGGTGACTTGGTGACACGGGGGGGGGAGTGCCGGTTATTATGGTGACTTGGTGACACGGGGGGGGGAGTGCCGGTTATTATGGTGACTTGGTGACACGGGTGGGGGGAAGTGCCGGTTATTATGGTGACTTGGTGACACGGGGGGGGGGAGTGCCGGTTATTATGGTGACTTGGTGACACGGGGGGGGGAGTGCCAGTTATTATGGTGACTTGGTGACACGGGGGGGGGGAGTACCGGTTATTATGGTGACTTGGTGACACGGGGGGGGGGAGTGCCGGTTATTATGGTGACTTGGTGACACGGGGGGGGGGAGTGTCGGTTATTATGGTGACTTGGTGACACGGGGGGGGAGTGCCGGTTATTATGGTGACTTGGTGACACGGGGGGGGGGAGTGCCGGTTATTATGGTGACTTGGTGACACGGGGGGGGGGGGGGGAGTGTCGGTTATTATGGTGACTTGGTGACACGGGGGGGGGGGGAGTGTCGGTTATTATGGTGACTTGGTGACACGGGGGGGGGGGAAGTGCCGGTTATTATGGTGACTTGGTGACACGGGGGGGAAGTGCCGGTTATTATGGTGACTTGGTGACACGGGGGGGGAGTGCCGGTTATTATGGTGACTTGGTGACACGGGGGGGGGAGTGCCGGTTATTATGGTGACTTGGTGGCACGGGTGGGGGGAAGTGCCGGTTATTATGGTGACTTGGTGACACAGGGGGGGGGAGTGCCGGTTATTATGGTGACTTGGTGACACGGGGGGGGGAGTGCCGGTTATTATGGTGACTTGGTGACACGGGGGGGGAGTGCCGGTTATTATGGTGACTTGGTGACACGGGGGGGGGGAGTGCCGGTTATTATGGTGACTTGGTGACACGGGGGAGGGAGTGCCGGTTATTATGGTGACTTGGTGACACGGGGGGGGAGTGCCAGTTATTATGGTGACTTGGTGACACGGGGGGGGGGGAGTACCGGTTATTATGGTGACTTGGTGACACGGGGGGGGGGGGAGTGCCGGTTATTATGGTGACTTGGTGACACGGGGGGGGGGGGAGTGCCAGTTATTATGGTGACTTGGTGACACGGGGGGGGGGGAGTGCCGGTTATTATGGTGACTTGGTGACACGGGGGGGGGGGAGTGCCGGTTATTATGGTGACTTGGTGACACGGGGGGGGGAAGTGCCGGTTATTATGGTGACTTGGTGACACAGGGGGGGGGGGAAGTACCGGTTATTATGGTGACTTGGTGACACGGGGGGGGGGAAGTGCCGGTTATTATGGTGACTTGGTGACACGGGGGGGGGGGAAGTGCCGGTTATTATGGTGACTTGGTGACACGGGGGGGGTGTTGGTTATTATGGTGACTTGGTGACACGGGGGGAGGGGGAGTGCCGGTTATTATGATGACTTGGTGACACGGGGGGGGTGTCGGTTATTATGGTGACTTGGTGACACGGGGGGGGGTGCCGGTTATTATGGTGACTTGGTGACACGGGGGGGGGGGGAAGTGCCGGTTATTATGGTGACTTGGTGACACGGGGGAGGGGGGGGGAGTGCCGGTTATTATGGTGACTTGGTGACACGGGGGGGGGAGTGCCGGTTATTATGGTGACTTGGTGACATGGGGGGGAAGTGCCGGTTATTATGGTGACTTGGTGACACGGGGGGGGGGAGTGCCGGTTATTATGATGACTTGGTGACACGGGGGGGGGAGTGCCGGTTATTATGGTGACTTGGTGACACGGGGGGGAAGTGCCGGTTATTATGATGACTTGGTGACACGGGGGGGGGGGAGTGCCGGTTATTATGGTGACTTGGTGACACGGGGGGGGAAGTGCCGGTTATTATGGTGACTTGGTGACACCGGGGGGGGAAGTGCCGGTTATTATGATGACTTGGTGACACGGGGGGGGGGAGTGCCGGTTATTATGGTGACTTGGTGACACGGGGGGGGGGGAAGTGCCGGTTATTATGGTGACTTGGTGACACGGGGGGGGGGGAGTGCCGGTTATTATGGTGACTTGGTGACATGGGGGGGAAGTGCCGGTTATTATGGTGACTTGGTGACACGGGGGAGGGGGGGGGAGTGCCGGTTATTATGGTGACTTGGTGACACGGGGGGGGGGGGGGAGTGCCGGTTATTATGGTGACTTGGTGACACGGGGGGGGGGGAAGTGCCGGTTATTATGGTGACTTGGTGACACGGGGGGGGGGGAAGTGCCGGTTATTATGGTGACTTGGTGACACGGGGGGGGGGGAGTGCCGGTTATTATGGTGACTTGGTGACACGGGGGGGGAAGTGCCGGTTATTATGGTGACTTGGTGACACCAGGGGGGGAAGTGCCGGTTATTATGATGACTTGGTGACACGGGGGGGGGGAGTGCCGGTTATTATGGTGACTTGGTGACACGGGGGGGGGGGGGGAAGTGCCGGTTATTATGGTGACTTGGTGACACGGGGGGGGGGAGTGCTGGTTATTATGGTGACTTGGTGACACGGGGGGGAGGGGGAGTGCCGGTTATTATGGTGACTTGGTGACACGGGGGGGGGGGAAGTGCCGGTTATTATGGTGACTTGGTGACACGGGGGGGGGAGTGCCGGTTATTATGGTGACTTGGTGACACGGGGGGGAGTGCCGGTTATTATGGTGACTTGGTGACACGGGGGGGAGGGGGAGTGCCGGTTATTATGGTGACTTGGTGACTTGGTGACACGGGGGGGGGGAAGTACCGGTTATTATGGTGACGGTGACACGGGGGGGGGGAAGTGCCGGTTGTTATGATGACTTGGTGACACGGGGGGGGAGGGGGAGTACCGGTTATTATGATGACTTGGTGACACGGGGGGGAGTGCCGGTTATTATGGTGACTTGGTGACACGGGGGGGGGGGGGAAGCGCCGGTTATTATGGTGACTTGGTGACACGGGGGGGAAGTACCGGTTATTATGATGACTTGGTGACACGGGGGGGGGGGGGAAGCGCCGGTTATTATGGTGACTTGGTGACGGGGGGGGGAAGTGCCGGTTATTATGGTGACTTGGTGACACGGGGGGGGGAAGTACCGGTTATTATGATGACTTGGTGACACGGGGGGGGGAAGTGCCGGTTATTATGGTGACTTGGTGACACGGGGGGGGGGAAGTGCCGGTTATTATGGTGACTTGGTGACACGGGGGGGAAGTACCGGTTATTATGGTGACTTGGTGACACGGGGGGGGGAAGTACCGATTATTATGATGACTTGGTGACACGGGGGGGGGAAGTGCCGGTTATTATGGTGACTTGGTGACACGGGGGGGAAGTACCGGTTATTATGGTGACTTGGTGACACGGGGGGGGGGGAAGTACCGGTTATTATGGTGACTTGGTGACACGGGGGGGGGAAGTACCGATTATTATGATGACTTGGTGACACGGGGGGGGGGAAGTGCCGGTTATTATGGTGACTTGGTGACACGGGGGGGAAGTACCGGTTATTATGGTGACTTGGTGACACGGGGGGGGGGGAAGTGCCGGTTATTATGGTGACTTGGTGACACGGGGGGGGAAGTGCCGGTTATTATGGTGACTTGGTGACACGGGGGGGAAGTGCCGGTTATTATGGTGACTTGGTGACACGGGGGGGGGGAGTACCGGTTATTATGATGACTTGGTGACACGGGGGGGAAGTGCCGGTTATTATGATGACTTGGTGACACGGGGGGGGGAAGTGCCGGTTATTATGATGACTTGGTGACACGGGGGGGGGGGAAGTACCGGTTATTATGATGACTTGGTGACACGGGGGGGGAAGTACCGGTTATTATGATGACTTGGTGACACGGGGGGGGGAAGTACCGGTTATTATGATGACTTGGTGACACGGGGGGGGGGGAAAGTACCGGTTATTATGGTGACTTGGTGACACGGGGGGGGAAGTACCGGTTATTATGGTGACTTGGTGACACGGGGGGGGGGAAGTGCCGGTTATTATGGTGACTTGGTGACACGGGGGGGGGGGGAGTGCCGGTTATTATGGTGACTTGGTGACACGGGGGGGGAAGTGCCGGTTATTATGGTGACTTGGTGACACGGGGGGGGAAGTGCCGGTTATTATGGTGACTTGGTGACACGGGGGGGGGGGGAAGTACCGGTTATTATGATGACTTGGTGACACGGGGGGGAAGTGCCGGTTATTATGGTGACTTGGTGACACGGGGGGGGGGGGAGTACCGGTTATTATGATGACTTGGTGACACGGGGGGGGGGGGAGTGCCGGTTATTATGGTGACTTGGTGACACGGGGGGGGAAGTCCCGGTTATTATGATGACTTGGTGACACGGGGGGGGGAAGTGCCGGTTATTATGGTGACTTGGTGACACGGGGGGGGGGGAAGTACCGGTTATTATGGTGACTTGGTGACACGGGGGGGGGGAAGTACCGGTTATTATGGTGACTTGGTGACACGGGGGGGAAGTGCCGGTTATTATGGTGACTTGGTGACACGGGGGGGAAGTGCCGGTTATTATGGTGACTTGGTGACACGGGGGGGGAAGTGCCAGTTATTATGGTGACTTGGTGACACCGGGGGGGAAGTGCCGGTTATTATGGTGACTTGGTGACACGGGGGGGGGGGGGAGTGCCGGTTATTATGGTGACTTGGTGACACGGGGGGGGGAAGTGCCGGTTATTATGGTGACTTGGTGACACGGGGGGGGGAAGTGCCGGTTATTATGGTAACTTGGTGACATGGGGGGGTGTCGGTTATTATGGTGACTTGGTGACACGGGGGGGGGAAGTGCCGGTTATTATGGTGACTTGGTGACACGGGGGGGGGAAGTACCGGTTATTATGGTGACTTGGTGACACGGGGGGGAAGTGCCGGTTATTATGGTGACTTGGTGACACGGGGGGGAAGTGCCGGTTATTATGGTGACTTGGTGACACGGGGGGGGGAAGTGCCAGTTATTATGGTGACTTGGTGACACCGGGGGGGAAGTGCCGGTTATTATGGTGACTTGGTGACACGGGGGGAAGTACCGGTTATTATGGTGACTTGGTGACACGGGGGGGGGGAGTGCCGGTTATTATGGTGACTTGGTGACACGGGGGGGGGGAGTGCCAGTTATTATGGTGACTTGGTGACACGGGGGGGGGGAGTGCCGGTTATTATGGTGACTTGGTGACACGGGGGGGGGAGTGCTGGTTATTATGATGACTTGGTGACACGGGGGGGGGGAGTGCTGGTTATTATGGTGACTTGGTGACACGGGGGGGGGGGAAGTGCCAGTTATTATGGTGACTTGGTGACACGGGGGGAAGTACCGGTTATTATGGTGACTTGGTGACACGGGGGGGGAGTGCCAGTTATTATGGTGACTTGGTGACACGGGGGGGGGGGGGGGAAGTGCCGGTTATTATGGTGACTTGGTGACACGGGGGGGAGTGCCGGTTATTATGGTGACTTGGTGACACGGGGGGAAGTGCCAGTTATTATGGTGACTTGGTGACACCGGGGGGGAAGTGCCGGTTATTATGGTGACTTGGTGACACGGGGGGGGGGGGAAGTGCCGGTTATTATGGTGACTTGGTGACACGGGGGGGGGGGAAGTGCTGGTTATTATGGTGACTTGGTGACACGGGGGGGAAGTGCCGGTTATTATGGTGACTTGGTGACACGGGGGGGGGAGTGCCGGTTATTATGATGACTTGGTGACATGGGGGGGGAAGTGCCGGTTATTATGATGACTTGGTGACACGGGGGGGGGGGAGTGCCGGTTATTATGATGACTTGGTGACACGGGGGGGAAGTGCCGGTTATTATGGTGACTTGGTGACACGGGGGGGGGGAGTGCCGGTTATTATGATGACTTGGTGACACGGGGGGGGGGGAGTGCCGGTTAATATGGTGACTTGGTGACACGGGGGGGGGAAGTGCCGGTTATTATGGTGACTTGGTGACACGGGGGGGGTAGTGCCGGTTATTATGGTGACTTGGTGACACGGGGGGGGGGGAGTGCCGGTTTTTATGGTGACTTGGTGACACGGGGGGGGGAGTGTCGGTTATTATGGTGACTTGGTGACACGGGGGGGGGGAAGTGCCGGTTATTATGGTGACTTGGTGACACGGGGGGGGGGAGTGTCGGTTATTATGGTGACTTGGTGACACGGGGGGGGGAAGTGCCGGTTATTATGATGATTTGGTGACACGGGGGGGGGAAGTTCCGGTTATTATGATGACTTGGTGACACGGGGGGGGGGGAAGTGCCGGTTATTATGATGACTTGGTGACACGGGGGGGGAAGTGCCGGTTATTATGGTGACTTGGTGACACGGGGGGGGGGGAAGTGCCGGTTATTATGGTGACTTGGTGACACGGGGGGGGGGGGGAGTGTCGGTTATTATGGTGACTTGGTGACACGGGGGGGGAAGTGCCGGTTATTATGGTGACTTGGTGACACGGGGGGGGGGAAGTGCCGGTTATTATGGTGACTTGGTGACACGGGGGGGGGGAAGTACCGGTTATTATGGTGACTTGGTGACACGGGGGGGGGGAGTGCCGGTTATTATGGTGACTTGGTGACACGGGGGGGGGAGTGCCGGTTATTATGGTGACTTGGTGACACGGGGGGGGGGGGGGGAGTGTCGGTTATTATGGTGACTTGGTGACACGGGGGGGGGGAAGTGCCGGTTATTATGGTGACTTGGTGACACGGGGGGGGGGGGGAAGTGCCGGTTATTATGGTGACTTGGTGACACGGGGGGGGGGGGAGTGTCGGTTATTATGGTGACTTGGTGACACGGGGGGGGGAGTGCCGGTTATTATGGTGACTTGGTGACACGGGGGGGGGGAAGTGCCGGTTATTATGGTGACTTGGTGACACGGGGGGGGGAGTGCCGGTTATTATGGTGACTTGGTGACACGGGTGGGGGGAAGTGCCGGTTATTATGGTGACTTGGTGACACGGGGGGGGGGGAGTGCCGGTTATTATGGTGACTTGGTGACACGGGGGGGGGAGTGCCGGTTATTATGGTGACTTGGTGACACGGGGGGGGGGGAGTGCCGGTTATTATGGTGACTTGGTGACACGGGGGGGGGGGGAAGTACCGGTTATTATGGTGACTTGGTGACACGGGGGGGGGGAAGTGCCGGTTATTATGGTGACTTGGTGACACGGGGGGAGGGGGAGTGCCGGTTATTATGGTGACTTGGTGACACGGGGGGGAAGTGCCGGTTATTATGGTGACTTGGTGACACGGGGGGAGGGGGAGTGCCGGTTATTATGGTGACTTGGTGACACGGGGGGGAAGTGCCGGTTATTATGATGACTTGGTGACACGGGGGGAGGGGGAGTGCCGGTTATTATGGTGACTTGGTGACACGGGGGGGGGGGGAAGTGCCGGTTATTATGGTGACTTGGTGACACGGGGGGGGGGAGTGCCGGTTATTATGGTGACTTGGTGACACAGGGGGGGGGGAAGTGCCGGTTATTATGATGACTTGGTGACACGGGGGGGGGGAGTGCCGGTTATTATGGTGACTTGGTGACACGGGGGGGGGGGGGAGTGCCGGTTATTATGATGACTTGGTGACACGGGGGGGGGGGGGGAGTGCCGGTTATTATGATGACTTGGTGACACGGGGGAGGGGGGGGGAGTGCCGGTTATTATGGTGACTTGGTGACACGGGGGGGGGGGGGGAAGTGCCGGTTATTATGGTGACTTGGTGACACGGGGGGGAGTGCCGGTTATTATGGTGACTTGGTGACACGGGGGGGGGAAGTGCCGGTTATTATGATGACTTGGTGACACGGGGGGGGGGGAGTGCCGGTTATTATGATGACTTGGTGACACGGGGGGGGGAGTGCCGGTTATTATGGTGACTTGGTGACACGGGGGAGGGGGGGGGAGTGCCGGTTATTATGGTGACTTGGTGACACGGGGGGGGGGAAGTGCCGGTTATTATGGTGACTTGGTGACACGGGGGGGGGGGAGTGCCGGTTATTATGGTGACTTGGTGACACGGGGGGGGGGAAGTGCCGGTTATTATGGTGACTTGGTGACACGGGGGGGGGGAAGTGCCGGTTATTATGATGACTTGGTGACACGGGGGGGGGGGGGGTGCCGGTTATTATGGTGACTTGGTGACACGGGGGGGGGGGGGGAAGTGCCGGTTATTATGGTGACTTGGTGACACGGGGGGGGGGGAGTGCCGGTTATTATGGTGACTTGGTGACACGGGGGGTGTCTCTATCACCATTGTTAAGAATTATAGACCCTTCATTTCTATGTAAACTCACAATCTGCGGGGAGACGATCGTTATTTCCCCCCCTGTATATCTCTGAAAATTGATCAATCCTGATGTAGTGAGGTCTGTACCATGTGATCACTGTGACCAATCACAGCTTAGCAACACTGAGTGGCATAAAACTCATCCATCCATTGATTACAAGTCATGTGGTCTGATGTGATTGGTCACAGCGATCACATGACACTGGCAGTGGGCTGATATAGTGATCTGTTGTGTCGCCCCCACAGCTCCGCCCAGCGCGGCGCATTCTTCGGAGGACGTCACATGACATTAGGATTGTCACCTCCGTTTATTATACTCAGCACAGGAAATATGATGACAGGTCCACTTTACATTCGCTGGAAAATACCCGATCGTGTTCCATTCACCACCCATTGGTCGGGATCACTCACTGAGCTGACGTGGGCCCATTCCCGGACGGCGTGAATCAGAGGAACTTCATCCAGGGAGATTCGATCGCTCTGCAGGATGCTGATCATTCCCAGATCAGAGAGTTCCCGGAAACTCCGCGTCCGAACGACTTCCTGCGAGGAAAGACGATTAATAATAACAGACGATCCCCGGAGCCCATCGATTAACTCACATCAAACATCTGATCCGTATTAACCCCTGACACCCCACATCCGATCCGTATTAACCCCCGACACCCCACATCCGATCCGTATTAACCCCCGACACCCCACATCCGATCCGTATTAACCCCCGACACCCCACATCCGATCCGTATTAACCCCCGACACCCCACATCCGATCCGTATTAACCCCCGACACCCCACATCCGATCCCTATTAACCCCCGACACCCCACATCCGATCCGTATTAACCCCCAACACCCAACATCCGATCCGTATTAACCCCTGACACCCCACATCCGATCCGTATTAACCCCCGACACCCCACATCCACTCCGTATTAACCCCCGACACCCCACATCCGCTACGTATTAACCCCCAACACCCCACATCCGATCCGTATTAACCCCCAACACCCAACATCCGATCCGTATTAACGCCTGGCACTCCACATCCGCTACGTATTAACCCCCGACACTCCACATCCGATCCGTATTAACCCCCGACACCCCACATCCGATCCGTATTAACCCCTGACACCCCACATCCACTCCGTATTAACCCCTGACACCCTACATCCAATCTGTATTAACCCCTGACACCCCACATCCGATCCGTATTAACCCCTGACACCCCACATCCACTCCGTATTAACCCCTGACACCCTACATCCAATCTGTATTAACCCCTGACACCCTACATCCAATCTGTATTAACCCCCGACACCCCACATCCGATCCGTATTAACCCCTGACACCCCACATCCACTCCGTATTAACCCCTGACACCCTACATCCAATCTGTATTAACCCCTGACACCCCACATCCGATCCGTATTAACCCCTGACACCCCACATCCGATACGTATTAACCCCTGACACCCCACATCCGATCCATATTAACCCCCGACACCCCACATCCGATCCGTATTAACCCCCGACACCCCACATCCGATCCGTATTAAACCCCGACACCCCACATCCGATCCGTATTAACCCCCGACACCCCACATCCGATCCGTATTAACCCCCGACACCCCACATCCGATCCGTATTAACCCCCGACACCCCACATCCGATCCGTATTAACCCCCGACACCCCACATCCGATCCGTATTAACCCCCGACACCCCACATCCGTATTAACCCCCGACACCCCACATCCGATCCGTATTAACCCCCGACACCCCACATCCAATCCGTATTAACCCCCAACACCCAACATCCGATCCGTATTAACCCCTGACACCCCACATCCGATCCGTATTAACCCCCGACACCCCACATCCGATCCGTATTAACCCCCGACACCCCACATCCGATCCGTATTAACCCCCGACACCCCACATCCGATCCGTATTAACCCCCGACACCCCACATCCGATCCGTATTAACCCCCGACACCCCACATCCGATCCGTATTAACCCCCGACACCCCACATCCACTCCGTATTAACCCCCGACACCCCACATTCGCTACGTATTAACCCCCAACACCCCACATCCGATCCGTATTAACCCCCAACACCCAACATCCGATCCGTATTAACCCCTGGCACTCCACATCCGCTACGTATTAACCCCCGACACTCCACATCCGATCCGTATTAACCCCCGACACCCCACATCCGATCCGTATTAACCCCTGACACCCCACATCCACTCCGTATTAACCCCTGACACCCTACATCCAATCTGTATTAACCCCCGACACCCCACATCCGATACGTATTAACCCCTGACACCCCACATCCGATCCGTATTAAACCCCGACACCCCACATCCGATCCGTATTAACCCCCGACACCCCACATCCGATCCGTATTAACCCCCGACACCCCACATCCGATCCGTATTAACCCCCGACACCCCACATCCGATCCGTATTAACCCCCGACACCCCACATCCACTCCGTATTAACCCCCGACACCCCACATCCGCTACGTATTAACCCCCAACACCCCACATCCGATCCGTATTAACCCCTGACACCCCACATCCGATCCGTATTAACCCCCGACACCCCACATCCACTCCGTATTAACCCCCGACACCCCACATCCGCTACGTATTAACCCCCAACACCCAACATCCGATCCGTATTAACCCCCGACACTCCACATCCGATCCGTATTAACCCCCGACACTCCACATCCGATCCGTATTAACCCCCGACACCCCACATCCGATCCGTATTAACACCCGACACCCCACATCCACTCCGTATTAACCCCTGACACCCTACATCCAATCTGTATTAACCCCTGACACCCCACATCCGATACGTATTAACCCCTGACACCCCACATCCGATCCGTATTAACCCCCGACACCCCACATCCACTCCGTATTAACCCCTGACACCCCACATCCGATCCGTATTAACCCCCGACACCCCACATCCACTCCGTATTAACCCCTGACACCCCACATCCGATCCGTATTAACCCCCGACACCCCACATCCACTCCGTATTAACCCCCGACACCCCACATCCGATCCGTATTAACCCCTGACACCCCACATCCACTCCGTATTAACCCCTGACACCCTACATCCAATCTGTATTAACCCCTGACACCCCACATCCGATACGTATTAACCCCCGACACCCCACATCCGATCCGTATTAACCCCCGACACCCCACATCCGATCCGTATTAACCCCCGACACCCCACATCCGATCCGTATTAACCCCCGACACCCCACATCCGATCCGTATTAACCCCCGACACCCCACATCCGATCCGCATGAACCCCCGACACCCCACATCCGATCCGTATTAACCCCTGACAGTCCACATCCGATCCGTATTAACCCCCGACAGTCCACATCCGATCCGTATTAACCCCCGACACCCCACATCCGATCCGTATTAACCCCCGACACCCCACATCCGATCCGTATTAACCCCCGACACCCCACATCCGATCCGTATTAACCCCCGACACCCCACATCCGATCCGCATTAACCCCCGACACCCCACATCCGATCCGTATTAACCCCCGACACCCCACATCCACTCCGTATTAACCCCCGACAGTCCACATCCGATCCGTATTAACCCCCGACACCCCACATCCGATCCGTATTAACCCCCGACACCCCACATCCGATCCGTATTAACCCCCGACACCCCACATCCGATCCGTATTAACCCCCGACACCCCACATCCACTCCGTATTAACCCCCGACACCCCACATCCGCTACGTATTAACCCCCAACACCCCACATCCGATCCGTATTAACCCCCAACACCCAACATCCGATCCGTATTAACCCCTGGCACTCCACATCCGCTACGTATTAACCCCCGACACTCCACATCCGATCCGTATTAACCCCTGACACCCCACATCCGATACGTATTAACCCCTGACACTCCACATCCACTCCGTATTAACCCCTGACACTCCACATCCGATCCGTATTAACCCCTGACACCCCACATCCGCTACGTATTAACCCCCAACACCCCACATCCGATCCGTATTAACCCCCAACACCCAACATCCGATCCGTATTAACCCCTGACACCCTACATCCGATCCGTATTAACCCCTGGCACTCCACATCCGCTACGTATTAACCCCCGACCCCCCACATCCACTCCGTATTAACCCCCGACACCCCACATCCGATCCGTATTAACCCACGACACCCCACATCCGATCCGTATTAACCCCCGACACCCCACATCTGATCCGTATTAACCCCTGACACCCCACATCCACTCTGTATTAACCCCTGACACCCCACATCCGATCCGTATTAACCCCTGACACCCCACATCCACTCCGTATTAACCCCTGACACCCCACATCCGATCTGTATTAACCCCTGACACCCCACATCCGATACGTATTAACCCCTGACACCCCACATCCGATCCGTATTAACCCCTGACACCCCACATCTGATACGTATTAACCCCCGACACTCCACATCCGCTACGTATTAACCCCTGACACCCCACATCTGATACGTATTAACCCCCGACACTCCACATCCGCTACGTATTAACCCCTGACACCCCACATCTGATACGTATTAACCCCCGACACTCCACATCCGCTACGTATTAACCCCTGACACCCCACATCCGATCCGTATTAACCCCCGACACCCCACATCCGATATGTATTAACCCCCGACACCCCACATTCGTTCCGTATTAACCCCCGACACCCCACATCCACTCCGTATTAACCCCCGACACTCCACATCCGATCCGTATTAACCCCAGACACCCCACATCCGATCCGTATTAACCCCTGACACCCCACATCCGATCCGTATTAACCCCCGACACCCCAAATCCGATCCGTATTAACCCCTGACACCCCACATCCACTCCGTATTAACCCCTGACACCCCACATCCGATCCGTATTAACCCCTGACACCCCACATCCACTCCGTATTAACCCCTGACACCCCACATCCACTCCGTATTAACCCCTGACACCCCACATCCACTCCGTATTAACCCCTGACACCCCACATCCACTCCGTATTAACCCCTGACACCCCACATCCACTCCGTATTAACCCCTGACACCCCACATCCACTCCGTATTAACCCCTGACACCCCACATCCACTCCGTATTAACCCCTGACACCCCACATCCGATCCGTATTAAACCCCGACACCCCACATCCACTCCGTATTAACCCCTGACACCCCACATCCACTCCGTATTAACCCCTGACACCCCACATCCACTCCGTATTAACCCCTGACACCCCACATCCACTCCGTATTAACCCCTGACACCCCACATCCGATCCGTATTAAACCCCGACACCCCACATCCACTCCGTATTAACCCCTGACACCCCACATCCACTCCGTATTAACCCCTGACACTCCACATCCGATCCGTATTAACCCCTGACACCCCACATCCGATCCGTATTAACCCCTGACACCCCACATCCACTCCGTATTAACCCCTGACACCCCACATCCACTCCGTATTAACCCCTGACACCCCACATCCACTCCGTATTAAACCCCGACACCCCACATCCGATCCGTATTAACCCCCGACACCCCACATCCGATCCGTATTAACCCCTGACACCCCACATCCGATCCATATTAACCCCCGACACCCCACATCCGATCCGTATTAACCCCTGACACCCCACATCCGATCCGCATTAACCCCCGACACCCCACATCCGATCCGTATTAACCCCCGACACCCCACATCCACTCCATATTAACCCCCGACAGTCCACATCCGATCCGTATTAACCCCCGACACCCCACATCCGATCCGTATTAACCCCTGACACCCCACATCCGATCCGTATTAACCCCTGGCACTCCACATCCGCTACGTATTAACCCCTGACACCCCACATCTGATCCGTATTAACCCCTGGCACTCCACATCCACTCCGTATTAACCCCCGACACCCCACATCCGATCCGTATTAACCCCCGACACCCCACATCTGATCCGTATTAACCCCTGACACCCCACATCCACTCTGTATTAACCCCTGACACCCCACATCCGATCCGTATTAACCCCTGACACCCCACATCCACTCCGTATTAACCCCTGACACCCCACATCCGATCTGTATTAACCCCTGACACCCCACATCCGATACGTATTAACCCCTGACACCCCACATCCACTCCGTATTAACCCCTGACACCCCACATCCGATCCGTATTAACCCCTGACACCCCAAATCCGATCTGTATTAACCCCTGACACCCCACATCCGATCCGTATTAACCCCTGACACCCCACATCCGATCCGTATTAACCCCCGACACTCCACATCCGCTACGTATTAACCCCTGACACCCCACATCCGATCCGTATTAACCCCTGACACCCCACATCCGATCTGTATTAACCCCTGACACCCCAAATCCGATCTGTATTAACCCCTGACACCCCACATCTGATACGTATTAACCCCTGACACCCCACATCCACTCCATATTAACCCCTGACACCCCACATCTGATACGTATTAACCCCCGACACCCCACATCCGATATGTATTAACCCCCGACACCCCACATCCGATATGTATTAACCCCCGACACCCCACATCCGATATGTATTAACCCCCGACACCCCACATCCGATCCGTATTAACCCCCGACACCCCACATCCGATATGTATTAACCCCCGACACCCCACATCCGATCCGTATTAACCCCCGACACTCCACATCCGCTACGTATTAACCCCTGACACCCCACATCCGATACGTATTAACCCCTGACACCCCACATCCGATCCGTATTAACCCCTGACACCCCACATCCGATCCGTATTAACCCCTGACACCCCACATCCGATCCGTATTAACCCCTGACACCCCACATCCGATCCGTATTAACTCCTGACACCCCACATCCGATCCGTATTAACCCCCGACACCCACATCCACTCCGTATTAACCCCTGACACCCCACATCCGATCCGTATTAACCCCTGACACCCCACATCCGATCCGTATTAACCCCCGACACCCACATCCACTCCGTATTAACCCCTGACACCCCACACTCCAGACTGACAGCCACCCACCTGCACCCTCCAGACCGATGGGCACAACAGTGTACCATGTCTATGTAATTTGTAAAAACAGCAACTTGTAGTCCCCATCGGAAGGCTATGTGACAACGCAGGAGCACAACTGGAAGACCAGGAGAGAGCGTTATCATCCTGTACCAGGAAGTCCCTGAACAATAACCTCCATGGCAGGATCAACGGGGATTATTTTAAATGATATTAAAAGACTTTAGGGCCCACCTAACACTTGTTATATCGCATGTTATATCGGGTGTTATATATCGCGTGGTATATTGCGTGTTAATGTGCGTTGCAGTAAGGCCGCCCATAGAAATGATTGGGCTGACAATGCACTCTAATGTGCTGGAAATCAAAGCTTCCATTCATTGTGATGACACGTATGCGTTGCCTTGGAGATGCATGTGAAAGGATTGGCATCCCAGTAACGCATGTTCTGTGTATTCCGGGGGGAGAACTCAGATCTCTGTGGACTTCTTGCACTCCAACTCCTCCATTCAGTAGATGCCTTGCATTCTAGACAAGAGATGCATGGCGCTCTTTAATTGGAGGAGGGGTGAATGAATATCATGATCTCCCCTCCTCCAACTACAAAGTGACTTGTATCCAATTACAATAATGCAAGACATTTACTGAATGGAGGAGCTGTGATCTGAGGACTCCAGATGTTGGGGGGGGGGGGGGGGAAAGTCGCACATAACACTGCAGCCTCCATACACGGATCACATTTCTATGAGGTTCAATGTAGAAAAATGTAAAATAATGTATTTGGGTGGTAAAAATCTGAAGGCAATCTATAGACTGGGGGGAGAACCTCTGGGGGGATCTAGGATGGAAAAGGACCTGGGGGTCCTAGTAGATGATAGGCTCAGCAATGACATGCAATGCCAAGCTGCTGCTAATAAAGCAAACAGAATATTGGCATTAAAAGGGGGATCAACTCCAGAGATAAAACGATAATTCTCCCGCTCTACAAGACTCTGGTCCGGCCGCACCTGGAGTATGCTGTCCAGTTCTGGGCACCAGTCCTCAGGAAGGATGTACTGGAAATGGAGCGAGTACAAAGAAGGGCAACAAAGCTAATAAAGGGTCTGGAGGATCTTAGTTATGAGGAAAGGTTGTGAGCTCTGAACTTATTCTCTCTGGAGAAGAGACGCTTGAGAGGGGATATGATTTCATTGTATAAATACCGGACTGGTGACCCCACAATATATAAATACCGGACTGGTGACCCCACAATATATAAATACCGGACTGGTGACCCCACAGTATATAAATACCGTACTGGTGACCTCACAATATATAAATACCGGACTGGTGACCCCACAATATATAAATACCGGACTGGTGACCCCACAATATATAAATACCGGACTGGTGACCCCACAATATATAAATACCGGACTGGTGACCCCACAATATACAAATACCGGACTGGTGACCCCACAATATACAAATACCGGACTGGTGACCCCACAATATATAAATACCGGACTGGCGACCCCACAATATATAAATACCGGACTGATGACCCCACAATATACAAATACCGGACTGGTGACCCCACAATATATAAATACCGGACTGGTGACCCCACAATATACAAATACCGGACTGGTGACCCCACAATATATAAATACCGGACTGGTGACCCCACAATATACAAATACCGGACTGGTGACCCCACAATATATAAATACCGGACTGGTGACCCCACAATATACAAATACCGGACTGGTGACCCCACAATATATAAATACCGGACTGGTGACCCCACAATATATAAATACCGGACTGGTGACCCCACAATATATAAATACCGGACTGGTGACCCCACAATATATAAATACCGGACTGGTGACCCCACAATATATAAATACCGGACTGGTGACCCCATAATATATAAATACCGGACTGGTGACCCCACAATATATAAATACCGGACTGGTGACCCCACAATAGGGATAAAACTTTTTCGCAGAAGAGAGTTTAATAAGACTCGGGGCCACTCATTACAATTAGAAGAAAAGAGGTTTAACCTTAAACTATGTAGAGGGTTCTTTACTGTAAGAGCAGCAAGGATGTGGAATTCCCTTCCACAGGCGGTGGTCTCAGCGGGGAGCATTGATAGTTAGAAGAAACTATTAGATAATCACCTGAATGACCACAATATACAGGAATATGTAATGTAATACTGACATATAATCACACACATAGGTTGGACTTGATGGACTTGTGTCTTTTTTCAGCTTCACCTTCTATGAAACTTCATTAGAGGGGATTTCTTTATTATCTTCCAGGTATTGTATTTGGGGCGGAGTTCATTCAGCACTTCCCTCACTCACCTGCGGGTGGCGCTCAATGAACACCAGACATCGCTGCCGTAAGTCGGTCTGCCCGTAGGTGACCGCAGCCTGAAACAGAAAAATAAATGGCGGTGATTTCCATGCAAGAGGCAAAACAATAATCACCTAAAATCCGACCAATAAAAACAGAGCTTACAATGTGACTTGTTCCAGGCTTTGGATAGGGCTCAACCTGTGACCCTCCAGAACTACAAGTCCCATCATGCCTCAGCCTTTGGGAGTCATGCTTGTAACTGTGAGCTTTGCAATGCCTCATGGGACTTGTAGTTCCACAACAGCTGGAGGACCACAGGCTGAGCCCCCCATGCCAGCTTTTACCTGATGTCCCCACTGGGGGGATTTTCTGTCATTCCCTCTCCTGGAGACACAACAGGAAGTGAAGTGGAAGATCTCCCAAAAATAGAGGGAAGCTGAACTTCCTGTGATGCACTCCTATCAGTTACATTGTTTCCATTTATCCATGTGGACTACAGAACACCTCCCACCTATGTTATAAAGAATTAAAGGGGGAGGGGGTGTTCTGTAGTCATAACCTCTTGAGATTAAAAACAAAAAACTAAAAAACTGCGCCTGGTGCAAATACCAAGAAAATCACCGCCAGGCGGATCTTCGGATCGCATCGGAGATAGGAAAGTTCTGAAATTCAGCTGAAACAGGAAATAACCGTCACTCGGCACTCATTCCTCCGCGGGCTGCGAACAAACGATAACGATCCTTATAATAACAATCATAACACAGGGGGAGAGGAACCCGCGGTCAGCGCATGGAGGGGCGGAGCTTAGCTCTTCTATGTGTATTTACAATAGAACTAAAGGCAAATTTTTTTTTTTCATTTTGGACAGAATAATGGAGGGTTAGAACCCCTGTCAGGTTTTTGCCATCTGCGTCCCATTGGGGAGAATTCCCTTCACTTCCTGTCCCATTGCCAAACAAAGAGGAAATATAATTGTCCCCATTGGAAGATTTCCCCTCTATTCCTGTTCTGGGGACACACACAACATTTGGGGTTTTCTTTCACTCTCAGTGATAACAGGAAACAGACAAATAGAGAGGGGGGCACAGACAGCAATATAAACCTGACAGAGGGTCTCACCCCTCCCCCTCCATCCAACACTAAAACAAGTTTTTCCAATAGGTATCATTTAAGAAAACATTTCCATTATGACTGACCACCCTACGACTGATCAACCTACGACTGACCGTCCTACGACTGACCGCCCTACGACTGACCGCCCTACGACTGACCAACCTACGACTGACCAACCTACGACTGACTGTCCTACGACTGACCGTCCTACGACTGACCAACCTACGACTGACCGCCCTACGACTGACCAACCTACGACTGACCAACCTACGACTGACCAACCTACGACTGACCGTCCTACGACTGACCAACCTACGACTGACCAACCTACAACTGACCAACCTACGACTGACCAATCTACGACTGACCAACCTACGACTGACCGCCCTACGACTGACCGCCCTACGACTGACCGCCCTACGACTGATCGCCCTACGACTGACCACCCTACGACTGACCACCCTACGATTGACCACCCTACGATTGACCGCCCTACGACTGACCACAATACGACTGACCAACCTACGACTGACCAACCTACGACTGACCACACTACGACTGACCGCCCTACGACTGACCAACCTACGACTGACCACACTACGACTGACCACACTACGACTGACCATACTACGACCGCCCTACGACTGACCAACTTACGACTGACCAACCTACGAGTGACCAACCTACGACTGACCGCCCTACGACTGACCGCCCTACGACTGACCGCCCTATGACTAATCGCCCTACGACTGACCGCCCTACGACTGACCACCCTACGACTGACCAACCTACGACTGACCGCCCTACGACTGACCGCCCTACGACTGACCGCCCTACGACTGATCAACCTACGACTGACCAACCTACGACTGACCGCCCTACGACTGACCAACCTACGACTGACTGCCCTACGACTGACCACCCTACGATTGACCACCCTACGACTGACCACAATACGACTGACCAACCTACGACTGACCAACCCACGACTGACCGCCCTACGACTGACCACCCTACGACTGACCAACCTACGACTGACCGCCCTACGACTGACCGCCCTACGACTGACCGCCCTACGACTGACCAACCTACGACTGACCAACCTACGACTGATCAACCTACGACTGACCAACCTACGACTGACCAACCTACGAATGACCAACCTACGACTGACCACACTACGACTGACCACACTACAACTGACCACACTACGACCGCCCTACGACTGACCAACCTACGAATGACCAACCTACGACTGACCACCCTACGACTGACCAACCTACGAATGACCAACCTACGACTGACCACACTACGACTGACCACACTACGACCACCCTACGACTGACCAACTTACGACTGACCACCCTACGACTGACCACCCTATGACTGACCAACCTACGACTGACCACACTACAACTGACCAACCTACGACTGACCGCCCTACGATTGACCACCCTACGATTGACCACCCTACGATTGACCACCCTACGACTGACCACAATACGACTGACCAACCTACGACTGACCAACCTACGACTGACCGCCCTACGACTGACCAACCTACGAATGACCAACCTACGACTGACCACACTACGACTGACCACACTACAACTGACCACACTAAGACCGCCCTACGACTGACCAACCTACGACTGACCAACCTACGACTGACCACCCTACGACTGACCAACCTACGAATGACCAACCTACGACTGACCACACTACGACTGACCACACTACGACCACCCTACGACTGACCAACTTACGACTGACCACCCTACGACTGACCACCCTATGACTGACCAACCTACGACTGACCACACTACAACTGACCAACCTACGACTGACCGCCCTACGACTGACCACCCTACGACTGACCAACCTACGACTGACCGCCCTACGACTGACAAACCTACAACTGACCAACCTACGACTTACCAACCTACGACTTACCAACCTACAACTGACCAACCTATGACTGACCGCCCTACGACTGACCAACCTACGACTGACCACCCTACGACTGACCAACCTACGACTGACCACACTACGACTGACCAACCTACGACTGACCAACCTACGATTGACCACAATACGACTGACCAACCTACGACTGACCAACCTACGACTGACCACACTACGACTGACCAACCTACGACTGACCACCCTACGATTGACCACCCTACGATTGACCACCCTACGACTGACCACAATACGACTGACCAACCTACGACTGACCAACCTAAGACTGACCGCCCTACGACTGACCACACTACAACTGACCAACCTACGACTGACCGCCCTACGACTGACCACCCTACGACTAATCGCCCTACAACTGACCACCCTACGACTGACCAACCTACGACTGACCGCCCTACGACTGACCAACCTACGACTGATCACCCTACGACTGATCACCCTACGACTGACCAACCTACGACTTACCAACCTACAACTGACCAACCTATGACTGACCACACTACGACTGACCACAATACAACTGACCAACCTACGACTGACCAACCTACGACTGACCGCACTACGACTGACCGCCCTACGACTGACCAACCTACGAATGACCAACCTACGACTGACCACACTACGACTGACCACACTACGACTGACCACACTACGACCGACCAACCTACGGATGACCGCCCTACGACTGACCGCCCTACGACTGACCAACCTACGACTGACCAACCTACGACTGACCAACCTACGAATGACCAACCTACGACTGACCACCCTACGACTGACCACACTACGACTGACCACACTACGACTGACCACACTACGACTGACCACACTACGACCGCCCTACGACTGACCAACCTACGAATGACCAACCTACGACTGACCACACTACGACTGACCACACTACGACTGACCACCCTACGACTGACCACCCTACGACTGACCACCCTACGACTGACCAACCTACGACTGACCACACTACAACTGACCAACCTACGATTGACCGCCCTACGACTGACCGCCCTACGACTGACCGCCCTACGACTGACCAACCTATGACTGACTGCCCTATGACTGACTGCCCTACGACTGACTGCCCTACGACTGACTGCCCTACGACTGACCGCCCTATGACTAATCGCCCTACGACTGACCACCCTACGACTGACCAACCTACGACTGATTGCCCTACGACTGACCAACCTACGACTGACCAACCTACGACTGACCAACCTACGACTGACCAACCTACAACTGACCAACCTATGACTGACCACACTACGACTGACCGCCCTACGACTGACCAACCTACAAATGACCACACTATGACTGACCAACCTTTGACCGACCACTCTATCAGCATATCAAGTTTTATATAAATAGCCGCCTGTCATACACGCCCATTAAAGTGAACAGAACTGCACCACAACTGCGAGGTTATGGCGGTTGCCACGTTGTAGTTCAATATAACATCCCCATTGGGGCTGGAAAAAAATATGCCATTTAGGAGGTGGCGGTATCGCCTCCTGAATGCCTGTACATCATCTCTACACCACTAGAGGCCGCTGTCCATGTGAACGAGCCCTAAGCTGCCCATTCATCTGATTGAACTGCCAGATGATGTCCGTAACTGCGCCAAAACGTACACAAAGCAAAAATGGTCACCGGTGTTCATCTCTAATCATTTGTACAGGTACACATGGACAGCCATCAGCCAATCAGTGACAAGGAAGAGGAGATATGGCCCCACCTGTTATATGACATCCAATATGTCTCACCTGTAAAGCTTCACACACCATCTCCACCGACAGCGACTGACCGATATAATCTACACAGAGCTGCAACAAAAACCAACACACACAGTGAGGATCCAATTTATTATATTATTATTATTATACATTTATATAGCTCTGACATATACCGCAGTGCTGTATAAAGATCACTGAACCAATCACATCAGTCTCTGTACCAAAGGAGCTTACACTTGAATGTCCCCTCCCCCACAGTCAGACACTATTATTATTATACATTTATATAGCTCTGACATATACCGCAGTGCTGTACAGAGAACACTGAGCCAGTCACATCAGTCTCTGCACCAGAGAAGCTTCTCCACCAGGTGGTGCTGTTCTGCGGGGTGCTGTTGGCTCACTCTGCTAGGATCTCAGTAATCCTGGGGCCTCTCATGCAGGCTTTTCCCAGGCAAGCATGGACCATATTGGGGAAGACGAAGGTGGAGGCTCCCCAGAGGCACTGAGGCCTACTCCATGTACTCAAGCTGCAATGGATCCTGGGCCTGTCCCTATGCAAGAGGAGTCCTTACCAGTCCTCCAGGATAGAGTGGTGAACAGACTTCGCCTTGTTTCTAAGGAGGAACAGAAACTTGCTGTAATGAAAGAATATATCAGGAACAAAAATCCCTGCATAGTAAGTCTGAAAACAGTAAGAGGGAAGTCTCCAAGCTGATGTCTCTGGAAGAGGCATTGAAAAAGCAGGAGAAGTTGGTCGCCTCTCTGAAGGTAAGCAGTGGTGTGTTCAGAGAAAAGTGTGAGAATAAGGAGAGATTCCAACAGATGAAGGAGAGTGTCTGTGCCAGGAACAGCCAGAGGGTGGATACCAGAGCAATGGTGACAGTATGGATGGGGGGTAAGGAAGTGGCTTCACATGGTGGCCCCAGTACTACCCCTGTCTCAGAATCTGTCATGTCTGAATCAGTTTCTGCCCCCCTCCTCCCCAGCAGCCTGGGTCATCTCAGGAGGAGGTTGAGGAAAATGGCGGATTGCTGCAGACCATTACAGAAATGGAATCTCCCTTGAGTGTCAACGACTCATCAGATGAAGATCATGATAAAGGAGTGCTTGCTGAAAATCTCTCTCAGTGTGTGGAGGACTTTCCCGAGATTGGATCTGCCAGCACATCCTTTAATCAGCAGGGAATGCAGGAGGAGCTGCCAGGAGTCCCACATGGACACCAACAGTGCAGAGCAGGAGGGCCGCATGAACATTGAAACTGCAGAGCAGGAGGGCCGTATGAACACTGAAACAGCTTGGGTTTTTCTAAACTGAAGACTTTACTTGATGACGGGACTGCTGGTATCTGTGGTACTTCTGGGACTATGGTGAGAGGGACTGTTGTGCTGGAGGGGAGGAGGGAGGATCAATTGGTGGGTAATTTACCAAACCAGATCAGAGGTTCCTATGCAACCAGTTAATGTGTCATCTGTCCCAGTTATGAACTATGCTAAGGTTGTGTCGGGACAAAGTCATGCTGCTGGTGGTAGAAGGGAGCCAGTTGTGCGACTTTCACCTAACGCACCTTCTTCCATTAAACGCAGGAATGTGGTACAGCTCAGGTGGGAAGGAGGAGGTATTCCACCTATCAGGAGGGAGGTTGTGGATAAGATCCTAGCCTTGGGATTTAAGGCGGAGGATATTTATGCTCTTATCAGTCCGGCTGGTTCCTATGAATATGATTTATCATTTGTGCGTCCAGAATCACTGGATCTGTTTTGGGAGCGGTTTGAGCATGTATATAGGGAGCCAGCCGGACTGGGAGGGGCTTGTCCCCAAAGTTGTCTCACAACAGCCTTTGATAAAGAATGTGACTATCCTGACAAGGAATGAGTCTATACCCCCTGAGGATTTATGGGTCTGGTTGAGGAGGTTTGGTGAAACGTTGTGTCCCCTAAAAAAGATTGTGGATGATAGAGGAATCTGGACGGGGGGGTGGTCAGTTTCATTGAGGTTGAGTGTGTGTGGGAATGTGGTCCAGCATTTTCCCTCCTCCGCCTTTATTGGCAGAGATATGATTACCGTCTTCTACCCTGGTCAACCTAAGCTGTGCCATAAATGTGGAGTCAAGGGACATTTCTCCTCTAAATGTCCAGAACAGAAGTGTTCTCTGTGTCAGGAACTGGGGAATCTGTCCAGGGACTGTAACATCATTAAATGTAACCTATGTGATAAGGTTGGTCACCCTTATAGCCGGTGCCCTGAGGCTTTGCACAATAAGCAAGTTAGTGGAGGAGAGTCTGGCTTGGCGGAGGTTGTACCAGGGGATCCTAGTGTCTCTGTCCCGTCAGAATCTGTGTCTGTGAGGCTCTCTGTGGTGTCAGTGTCCCCCCAGTCTGTGGTGTCAGTGTCCCCCCAGTCTGTGGTGTCAGTGTCCCCCCGGTCTGTGGTGTCGGTGTCCCCCCAGTCTGTGGTGTCAGTGTCCCCCCCAGTCTGCGGTTCCCCAGTCAGTGTCAGAAAGTGTGGTTGTCAAGTCTGTGTCTGCACCTATTGTTTCTCCTAGTGTAGTGAAGGCAGTGGAGGGTGCTGGACCAGCGTGTATGGTGGTGCCAACCCCTCCTCGGCGTGGCAGAAGTGCGGCTGAAGGTCATCGAGGGGTGGCATGAGGGATGGATTGGATGATGGTGTGGGGGGGAGGGAATGAGGGTGGCTGGTGCAGAATGCAAGGTGAATGAAGTGGGGGGAGGGGTGAATGAAGTGGGGGGAGGGGTTAATGGTGGGTTTTGGAATCGCATCCTGATGACGATTATATCTCCAAAGGTTTCTTAGCCTGGATTGTGGTTAAGTTGAGGTTCGGGGTTTGTAGTTGTCATTAAAATATGTTTCTTTCTATGTTATCTTGTCAGGAAACGGTTTTCTTTACTTGCTGATGTAAGCACGCTTGTTTTGTTTAGTTGTTTGTTTTTGTATAAATATGTCTTTATTAATGAGCTGAATGTTTGTATACTGGTGACCGCACAATATATAAATACCGGACTGGTGACCGCACAATATATAAATACCGGACTGGTGACCGCACAATATATAAATACCGGACTGGTGACCGCACAATATATAAATACCGGACTGGTGACCGCACAATATATAAATACCGGACTGGTGACCCCACAATATACAAATACCGGACTGGTGACCCCACAATATACAAATACCGGACTGGTGACCCCACAATATACAAATACCGGACTGGTGACCCCACAATATATAAATACCGAACTGGTGACCCCACAACATATAAATACTGGACTGGTGACCCCACAATATACAAATACCGGACTGGTGACCACACAATATATAAATACCGGACTGGTGACCCCACAATATATAAATACCGGACTGGTGACCCCACAATATATAAATACCGGACTGGTGACCCCACAACATATAAATACCGGACTGGTGACCCCACAATATATAAATACCGGACTGGTGACCGCACAATATATAAATACCGGACTGGTGACCCCACAATATACAAATACCGGACTGGTGACCCCACAATATACAAATACCGGACTGGTGACCCCACAATATACAAATACCGGACTGGTGACCCCACAATATATAAATACCGAACTGGTGACCCCACAACATATAAATACCGGACTGGTGACCCCACAATATACAAATACCGGACTGGTGACCACACAATATATAAATACCGGACTGGTGACCCCACAATATATAAATACCGGACTGGTGACCCCACAATATATAAATACCGGACTGGTGACCCCACAATATATAAATACCGGACTGGTGACCCCACAACATAGAAATACCGGACTGGTGACCCCACAATATACAAATACCGGACTGGTGACCCCACAATATATAAATACCGAACTGGTGACCCCACAACATAAAAATACCGAACTGGTGACCCCACAACATATAAATACCGGGCTGGTGACCCCACAATATACAAATACCGGACTGGTGACCCCACAATATACAAATACCGGACTGGTGACCCCACAATATATAAATACCGGACTGGTGACCCCCCAATATATAAATACCGGACTGGTGACCCCACAATATACAAATACCGGACTGGTGACCCCACAATATACAAATACCGGACTGGTGACCCCACAATATATAAATACTGGACTGGTGACCCCACAATATACAAATACCGGACTGGAGACCCCACAATATATAAATACTGGACTGGAGACCCCACAATATACAAATACCGGACTGGAGACCCCACAATATATAAATACTGGACTGGTGACCCCACAATATATAAATACCGGACTGGAGACCCCACAATATACAAATACCGGACTGGAGACCCCACAATATATAAATACTGGACTGGTGACCCCACAATATATAAATACCGGACTGGTGACCCCACAATATACAAATACCGGACTGGTGACCCCACAATATATAAATACCGGACTGGTGACCGCACAATATATAAATACCGGACTGGTGACCGCACAATATATAAATACCGGACTGGTGACCGCACAATATATAAATACCGGACTGGTGACCGCACAATATATAAATACCGGACTGGTGACCGCACAATATATAAATACCGGACTGGTGACCGCACAATATATAAATACCGGACTGGTGACCCCACAATATACAAATACCGGACTGGTGACCCCACAATATACAAATACCGGACTGGTGACCCCACAATATATAAATACCGAACTGGTGACCCCACAACATATAAATACTGGACTGGTGACCCCACAATATACAAATACCGGACTGGTGACCACACAATATATAAATACCGGACTGGTGACCCCACAATATATAAATACCGGACTGGTGACCCCACAATATATAAATACCGGACTGGTGACCCCACAACATATAAATACCGGACTGGTGACCCCACAATATATAAATACCGGACTGGTGACCGCACAATATATAAATACCGGACTGGTGACCCCACAATATACAAATACCGGACTGGTGACCCCACAATATACAAATACCGGACTGGTGACCCCACAATATACAAATACCGGACTGGTGACCCCACAATATATAAATACCGAACTGGTGACCCCACAACATATAAATACCGGACTGGTGACCCCACAATATACAAATACCGGACTGGTGACCACACAATATATAAATACCGGACTGGTGACCCCACAATATATAAATACCGGACTGGTGACCCCACAATATATAAATACCGGACTGGTGACCCCACAATATATAAATACCGGACTGGTGACCCCACAACATAGAAATACCGGACTGGTGACCCCACAATATACAAATACCGGACTGGTGACCCCACAATATATAAATACCGAACTGGTGACCCCACAACATAAAAATACCGAACTGGTGACCCCACAACATATAAATACCGGGCTGGTGACCCCACAATATACAAATACCGGACTGGTGACCCCACAATATACAAATACCGGACTGGTGACCCCACAATATATAAATACCGGACTGGTGACCCCCCAATATATAAATACCGGACTGGTGACCCCACAATATACAAATACCGGACTGGTGACCCCACAATATACAAATACCGGACTGGTGACCCCACAATATACAAATACCGGACTGGTGACCCCACAATATACAAATACCGGACTGGTGACCCCACAATATATAAATACTGGACTGGTGACCCCACAATATACAAATACCGGACTGGAGACCCCACAATATATAAATACTGGACTGGAGACCCCACAATATACAAATACCGGACTGGAGACCCCACAATATATAAATACTGGACTGGTGACCCCACAATATATAAATACCGGACTGGAGACCCCACAATATACAAATACCGGACTGGAGACCCCACAATATATAAATACTGGACTGGTGACCCCACAATATATAAATACCGGACTGGTGACCCCACAATATACAAATACCGGACTGGTGACCCCACAATATACAAATACCGGACTGGTGACCCCACAATATACAAATACCGGACTGGTGACCCTACAATATATAACTGTAGTTGGGGAAGATACCTGAAAATAACCGGGTAGAATGTTCTGGAAGGATCGGTATAATAAGGATCGGTATAATAAGGATCGGTATAATAAGGATCGGTATGTTACATAATATCTGATTTCAGATTCATATAAGGAGAGGAACCCGTCTGATAATCAGTTGGCCTCATCCTTAGCTTACCTGATATAGCGACTGGTGACCCCACAATATATAAATACCGGACTGGTGACCCCACAATATACAAATACCGGACTGGTGACCCCACAATATATAAATACCGGACTGGTGACCCCACAATATATAAATACCAGACTGGTGACCCCACAATATACAAATACCGGACTGGTGACCCCACAATATACAAATACCGGACTGGTGACCCCACAATATATAAATACCGGACTGGTGACCCCACAATATATAAATACCGGACTGGTGACCCCACAATATACAAATACCGGACTGGTGACCCCACAATATACAAATACCGGACTGGTGACCCCACAATATATAAATACCGGACTGGTGACCCCACAATATACAAATACCGGACTGGTGACCCCACAATATATAAATACCGGACTGGTGACCCCACAATATATAAATACCGGACTGGTGACCCCACAATATATAAATACCGGACTGGTGACCCTACAATATATAATATTGGGGGGAGGGGATCTCGGGTTTTATATAAAGTATTGGGGGGGAGGGGATCTCGGGTTTTATATAAAGTATTGGGGGGAGGGGATCTCGCGTTTTATATAAAGTATTGGGGGAGGGGATCTCGGGTTTTATATAAAGTATTGGGGGGGGAGGGGATCCCGGGTTTTATATAAAGTATTGGGGGGAGGGGATCTCGGGTTTTATATAAAGTATTGGGGGGGAGGGGATCTCGGGTTTTATATAAAGTATTGGGGGAGGGGATCCCAGGTTTTATATAAAGTATTGGGGGAGGGGGGATCTCGGGTTTTATATAAAGTATTGGGGGAGGGGATCTCGGGTTTTATATAAAGTATTGGGGGAGGGGATCTCGGGTTTTATATAAAGTATTGGGGGAGGGGATCTCGGGTTTTATATAAAGTATTGGGGGAGGGGATCTCGGGTTTTATATAAAGTATTGGGGGGGAGGGGATCTCGGGTTTTATATAAAGTATTGGGGGAGGGGATCTCGGGTTTTATATAAAGTATTGGGGGAGGGGATCCCGGGTTTTATATAAAGTATTGGGGGAGGGGATCCCAGGTTTTATATAAAGTATTGGGGGAGGGGATCTCGGGTTTTATATAAAGTATTGGGGGAGGGGATCTCGGGTTTTATATAAAGTATTGGGGGAGGGGATCTCGGGTTTTATATAAAGTATTGGGGGGGAGGGGATCTCGGGTTTTATATAAAGTATTGGGGGGGGATCTCGGGTTTTATATAAAGTATTGGGGGAGGGGATCTCGGGTTTTATATAAAGTATTGGGGGAGGGGATCTCGGGTTTTATATAAAGTATTGGGGGAGGGGATCTCGGGTTTTATATAAAGTATTGGGGGGAGGGGATCCTGGGTTTTATATAAAGTATTGGGGGGGAGGGGATCCCGGGTTTTATATAAAGTATTGGGGGAGGGGATCTCGGGTTTTATATAAAGTATTGGGGGAGGGGATCTCGGGTTTTATATAAAGTATTGGGGGAGGGGATCTCGGGTTTTATATAAAGTATTGGGGGAGGGGATCCCGGGTTTTATATAAAGTATTGGGGGAGGGGATCCCGGGTTTTATATAAAGTATTGGGGGAGGGGATCTCGGGTTTTATATAAAGTATTGGGGGAGGGGATCTCGGGTTTTATATAAAGTATTGGGGGAGGGGATCCCGGGTTTTATATAAAGTATTGGGGGAGGGGATCTCGGGTTTTATATAAAGTATTGGGGGGGAGCGGATCTCGGGTTTTATATAAAGTATTGGGGGGGGAGGGGATCTCGGGTTTTATATAAAGTATTGGGGGGGAGGGGATCCCAGGTTTTATATAAAGTATTGGGGGAGGGGATCTCGGGTTTTATATAAAGTATTGGGGGGGAGGGGGGATCTCGGGTTTTATATAAAGTATTGGGGGAGGGGATCTCGGGTTTTATATAAAGTATTGGGGGAGGGGATCTCGGGTTTTATATAAAGTATTGGGGGAGGGGATCTCGGGTTTTATATAAAGTATTGGGGGAGGGGATCTCGGGTTTTATATAAAGTATTGGGGGAGGGGATCCCAGGTTTTATATAAAGTATTGGGGGAGGGGATCCCGGGTTTTATATAAAGTATTGGGGGAGGGGATCTCGGGTTTTATATAAAGTATTGGGGGAGGGGATCCCGGGTTTTATATAAAGTATTGGGGGAGGGGATCTCGGGTTTTATATAAAGTATTGGGGGGGGATCTCGGGTTTTATATAAAGTATTGGGGGAGGGGATCTCGGGTTTTATATAAAGTATTGGGGGGAGGGGATCCTGGGTTTTATATAAAGTATTGGGGGGGGATCTCGGGTTTTATATAAAGTATTGGGGGAAGTTGGCGGGAAAGTTTTGAGGTTTATTAGAATTGGAGAATGTTGTGGGCGGAGTTCCCCCGGCTCTCAGTCATGTCAGGAGAACTGTGAGTCACGTCGGGGTTTCGGGAGTCACATGGCTGTCCGCGTGTCACAATCATTTCCAGATGGAATGATTCAGAAGGGGAGTCTGAAGATAATCTCAATGAATGCGATCGTCTATTCATCATTGTATCTATATATAGGTCGGGGGAGGGGGGTCTGTGTATTCATTGCCCAGCTTCCCGCTTAGCTTTGGTGCACAGTGACTCTTCCTCTCCCAGTGCATGAAACATGTCACACCACACCCCAGACAAACATTTCTTATTCAGCGTTAGACAGAATGGGGGGGAGGCATAGAATGGGGGGGCATAGAATGGGGGGGCATAGAATGGGGGGGGCATAGAATGGGGGGGCATAGAATGGGGGGGACATAGAATAGGGGGGCATAGAATGGGGGGGGCATAGAATGGGGGGGCATAGAATTAATATTTCCCCGGAGGCGGGATTTACCAATAAACCTGTCCTGGGGGGACAGTGCGGCTCCTCCATAGACACGGCGCAGTGGGTGGGGCAGGAAGTTTCTGGCAGGATCACAGGTCACAATAAAGGGAAAAAATAATTAAATAATATATCTAAATAAAATAATTGATAGAAAAATATAATAATAATAATACATAAATAGTAATAAAGTTAAATCCAGTAAATGAAATAATAATAATTATAGTCGCTGATACCGATATTCCCCCGAATACTCATGAAAATGCTCCGATATCTGAAATCAATCCATTTTCCGATGATGGATTGAACAGAGCTCCGTGAGATCTTCAAAGCTTGGGAGATTTTTTTATAACCTAACCCTGCTTTATACTTCTCCACAACTTTATCCCTGACCTGTCTGGTGTGTTCCTTGGCCTTCATGATGCTGTTTGTTCACAAAGGTTCTCTAACAAACCTCTGAGGGCTTCACAGAACAGCTGTATTTATACTGAGATTACATTACACACAGGTGGACTCTATTTACTAATTAGGTGACTTCAGAAGACAATTGGTTATCAGGTTGGTGTTTGGATTGGTCCAGCACCTTTGCAGCCATTGTGCTATTGCTGGGTGTTTGTTGTGCTCCTGTACCTTTAAGAAGGGGGAGGGGCTCCCTTCAGTCTATCAGAATGTATGTACCTCCATTGTGGGGACTCTCGTAGTTTAGTGTTAGGACCACAGATATCGGGGTGCCGTGACGTGGCTCTGTGGCTCACGCATGCGTTTGCAGATGTGCGGACTGAACCCCTGATTTTAACACATAATGTTATTTATTTGGTTGTCTGCGGGCCGCTGGTAAGAAGGTTTTGGTTTTTTCCTGGGCATTTCCCGGACCTTGTTGTCCTCTAGATTTTAGTTAGGGGTCTATCACATAAAATCCCAGAAAAATACATTTATGTTTTTGGTTGTAACAAAATGTGGAGATTTTCAAGGGGTATGAATACTTTTTCCAGGCCCTGTATATCGGTGCGGTGCGATCGGTGCGGATGGTATATATCGGTGCGGATGGTATATATTGGTGCGGTGCGGATGGTATATATCGGTGCGGATGGTATATATCGGTGCGGATGGTATATATCGGTGCGGTGCGGATGGTATATATCGGTGCGGATGGTATATATTGGTGCGGATGGTATATATTGGTGCGGATGGTATATATTGGTGCGGATGGTATATATTGGTGCGGTGCGGATGGTATATATCGGTGCGGATGGTATATATCGGTGCGGATGGTATATATTGGTGCGGATGGTATATATCGGTGCGGATGGTATATATTGGTGCGGATGGTATATATCGGTGCGGATGGTATATATTGGTGCGGATGGTATATATCGGTGCGGATGGTATATATTGGTGCGGATGGTATATATCGGTGCGGATGGTATATATTGGTGCGGATGGTATATATTGGTGCGGATGGTATATATCGGTGCGGATGGTATATATTGGTGCGGTGCGGATGGTATATATCGGTGCGGATGGTATATATCGGTGCGGATGGTATATATCGGTGCGGATGGTATATATCGGTGCGGATGGTATATATTGGTGCGGTGCGGATGGTATATATCGGTGCGGATGGTATATATCGGTGCGGATGGTATATATCGGTGCGGTGCGGATGGTATATATCGGTGCGGATGGTATATATTGGTGCGGTGCGGATGGTATATATCGGTGCGGATGGTATAAATCGGTGCGGATGGTATAAATCGATGCGGATGGTATATATCGGTGCGGATGGTATATATCGGTGCGGATGGTATATATCGGTGCGGATAGTATATATAGGTGCGGATGGTATATATCGGTGCGGATGGTATATATCGGTGCGGATGGTATATATCGGTGCGGATGGTATAAATCGGTGCGGATGGTATATATCGGTGCGGATGGTATATATCGGTGCGGATGGTATATATCGGTGCGGATGGTATATATCGGTGCGGATGGTATATATCGGTGCGGATGGTATAAATCGGTGCGGATGGTATATATCGGTGCGGATGGTATATATCGGTGCGGATGGTATATATCGGTGCGGATGGTATATATCGGTGCGGATGGTATATATAGGTGCGGATGGTATAAATCGGTGCGGATGGTATATATCGGTGCGGATGGTATAAATCGGTGCGGATGGTATATATCGGTGCGGATGGTATATATCGGTGCGGATGGTATATATCGGTGCGGATGGTATATATCGGTGCGGATGGTATATATAGGTGCGGATGGTATAAATCGGTGCGGATGGTATATATCGGTGCGGATGGTATATATCGGTGCGGATGGTATATATCGGTGCGGATGGTATATATCGGTGCGGATGGTATATATCGGTGCAGATGGTATATATCGGTGCGGATGGTATATATCGGTGCGGATGGTATATATCGGTGCGGATGGTATATATCGGTGCGGATGGTATATATCGGTGCGGATGGTATATATCGGTGCGGATGGTATATATCGGTGCGGATGGTATATATCGGTGCGGATGGTATATATCGGTGCGGTGCGGATGGTATATATCGGTGCGGATGGTATATATCGGTGCGGTGCGGATGGTATATATCGGTGCGGATGGTATATATCGGTGCGGATGGTATATATCGGTGCGGATGGTATATATCGGTGCGGATGGTATATATCGGTGCGGATGGTATATATCGGTGCGGATGGTATAAATCGGTGCGGATGGTATATATCGGTGCGGATGGTATATATCGGTGCGGATGGTGTATATCGGTGCGGATGGTATATATCGGTGCGGATGGTATATATCGGTGCGGATGGTATAAATCGGTGCGGATGGTATATATCGGTGCGGATGGTATATATCGGTGCGGATGGTATATATCGGTGCGGTGCGGATGGTATATATCGGTGCGGATGGTATATATCGGTGCGGTGCGGATGGTATATATCGGTGCGGATGGTATATATCGGTCCGGTGCGATCGGTGCGGATGGTATATATCGGTGCGGATGGTATAAATCGGTGCGGATGGTATATATCGGTGCGGATGGTATATATCGGTGCGGATGGTATATATCGGTGCGGATGGTATATATCGGTGCGGATGGTATATATAGGTGCGGATGGTATAAATCGGTGCGGATGGTATATATCGGTGCGGATGGTATAAATCGGTGCGGATGGTATATATTGGTGCGGATGGTATATATCGGTCCGGTGCGATCGGTGCGGATGGTATATATCGGTGCGGATGGTATATATCGGTGCGGATGGTATATATCGGTGCGGATGGTATATATCGGTGCGGATGGTATATATAGGTGCGGATGGTATATATAGGTGCGGATGGTATAAATCGGTGCGGATGGTATATATCGGTGCGGATGGTATAAATCGGTGCGGATGGTATATATTGGTGCGGATGGTATATATCGGTGCAGATGGTATATATCGGTGCAGATGGTATATATCGGTGCGGATGGTATATATAGGTGCGGATGGTATATATTGGTGCGGATGGTATATATCGGTGCGGATGGTATATATCGGTGCGGATGGTATATATCGGTGCGGATGGTATATATCGGTGCGGATGGTATATATCGGTGCGGTGCGGATGGTATATATAGGTGCGGATGGTATATATCGGTGCGGATGGTATATATCGGTGCGGATGGTATAAATCGGTGCGGATGGTATATATCGGTGCGGATGGTATATATTGGTGCGGATGGTATATATAGGTGCGGATGGTATATATAGGTGCGGATGGTATAAATCGGTGCGGATGGTATATATCGGTGCGGATGGTATAAATCGGTGCGGATGGTATATATTGGTGCGGATGGTATATATCGGTCCGGTGCGATCGGTGCGGATGGTATATATCGGTGCGGATGGTATATATCGGTGCGGATGGTATATATCGGTGCGGATGGTATATATCGGTGCGGATGGTATATATAGGTGCGGATGGTATATATAGGTGCGGATGGTATAAATCGGTGCGGATGGTATATATCGGTGCGGATGGTATAAATCGGTGCGGATGGTATATATTGGTGCGGATGGTATATATCGGTGCAGATGGTATATATCGGTGCAGATGGTATATATCGGTGCGGATGGTATATATAGGTGCGGATGGTATATATTGGTGCGGATGGTATATATCGGTGCGGATGGTATATATTGGTGCGGATGGTATATATCGGTGCGGATGGTATATATAGGTGCGGATGGTATATATTGGTGCGGATGGTATATATCGGTGCGGATGGTATATATCGGTGCGGATGGTATATATCGGTGCGGATGGTATATATCGGTGCGGATGGTATATATCGGTGCGGATGGTATATATCGGTGCGGTGCGGATGGTATATATAGGTGCGGATGGTATATATCGGTGCGGATGGTATAAATCGGTGCGGATGGTATATATCGGTGCGGATGGTGTGTATATATATATATATATTTATGGGAGTGTTGGATGTCTCCGGTGGGAAGTACTAATTATAGGACAATGGTCCCTCCAGTGAGAAGCAGGTGGAGGAAGAGGAAGTGGAATCCCCTTTTCTCTAAATAAGTTCACATCAAAGTCTCTCAGGACGACCTCCGGGGGACATCCGCAGCCGGAATCTATGATGTCATCGCCTTCTGCCCCCCCCTCCCCCCTCTATACATCCCAGCAGGAAATCATCATCTCCTATAGAAGTTTTCCTGAATAAGAAGTTGGGATCAGGAGGACAATGCAATATGCTGAGCCGGAACCCCCCTCCCCCCTACACTGGGATCCGGAGCCATCCAATCACATGAGGGGTGATGACATCACAGGCAGTAATATTGCTGAGAAGACATTTCATCATCCCTCACAATGTCTCTGATCTCCATCCTCAGATGTGGCGGCTGCATTCCTTTTATCTGGATTTAATTCCTTTTTTCTCACCTGGTGATCCTGCCAGTAACACACTTCCTGTCCTCTCTGTATTGTGTCTCTGGAGGAAGAATGTTGTCCCCCCAGGGCAGGACTACAGAACACCTCCCCTCCCCCTTATCTATATAACACAGGGACATCAAAGTACCCCCCCCATTCCTTTCCACATCAGAGCCCTAAAATATTTAGACTCCTTCTCACCTCATCCTCACCTGGCAGTCTACAGGGGGGTCACCAGTGCCTGGCAGTCTACAGGTGGGTCACCAGTGCCAGGCAGTCTATAGGGGGGGGGTCACCAGTGCCTGGCAGTCTGCGGGGGGGGTCACCAATGCCTGGCAGTCTGCAGGGGAGTCACCAGTGCCTGGCAGTTGGCAGGGGGGTCACCAGTGCCTGACAGTCGGCAGGGGGGTCACCAGTGCCTGGCAGTCTGCGGGGGGATCACCAGTGCCTGGCAGTCTACAGGGGGGTCACCAGTGCCTGGCAGTCTACGGGGGGGATCACCAGTGCCTGGCAGTCTGCGGGGGGATCACCAGTGCCTGGCAGTCTGCGGGGGGATCACCAGTGCCTGGCAGTCTGCGGGGGGATCACCAGTGCCTGGCAGTCTGCGGGGGGGGTCACCAGTGCCTGGCAGTCTGCGGGGGGGTCACCAGTGCCTGGCAGTCTACAGGGGGGTCACCAGTGCCTGGCAGTTGGCAGGGGGGTCACCAGTGCCTGGCAGTCTACAGGGGGATCACCAGTGCCTGGCAGTCTACAGGGGGGGTCACCAGTGCCTGGCAGTCTACAGGGGGGGTCACCAGTGCCTGGCAGTCTACAGGGGGATCACCAGTGCCTGGCAGTCTACAGGGGGGTCACCAGTGCCTGGCAGTCTACAGGGGGGTCACCAGTGCCTGGCAGTCTGCAGGGGGTCACCAGTGCCTGGCAGTTGGCAGGGGGGTCACCAGTACCTGGCAGTCTACAGGGTGGTCACCAGTGCCTGGCAGTCTGCGGGGGGGGTCAACAGTGCCTGGCAGTTGGCAGGGAGGTCACCAGTGCCTGGCAGTCTATAGGGGGGTCACCAGTGCTGGTAGTCTGCGGGGGGGGGTCACCAGTGCCTGGCAGTTGGCAGGGGGGTCACCAGTGCCAGGCAGTCTACAGGGGGGTCACCAGTGCCTGGCAGTCTACAGGGGGGTCATCAGTGCCAGGCAGTCTATAGGGGGGTCACCAGTGCCTGTCAGTCTATAGGGGGGTCACCAATGCCTGGCAGTCTACAGGGGGTCACCAGTGTCAGGCAGTCTATAGGGGGGTCACCAGTGCCTGGCAGTCTGCAGGGGGGTCACCAGTCGGCTGATCTGCAGGACAGGATTGTTTTACAGCAGCTTTTCTGTTTCCAGAGGCGTCCTGCAGAGTGATGAACTACAAGTCCCAGAAGCCCCTGGAGCCCCCCCAGGCCTGATTTAGAACGGTGGCAGATTGTCTTCATGTCTCGGAGGGGATTTTGGTGGAGGACAGATGGAAGATTTATAGTTTCCGGTTCTTCTGGAAATCTCTCATCTCTGAGACTTTTCCCACAGACCCCCCCCCCCCGAAGATGTCTGCTTCTCACCCCCCCATTCCCCCCCCCAAAGATGTCTGCTTCTCACCCCCCCATCCCCCCCCCCAAAGATGTCTGCTTCTCACCCCCCATCCCCCCCCCCCAAAGATGTCTGCTTCTCACCCCCCATCCCCCCCCCCCCCCCGAAGATGTCTGCTTCTCAACCCCCACCCCCCCCACCCCGAAGATGTCTGCTTCTCAACCCCCATTGCCTCCGAGCAAGTCAGGTCTTATTCATTATCCGGTCCTTATGAGGTCTTCAAGGAAATTTCTAAAATGCCGATCTGCCTGGCTGAGCCGTCACTGTCTGACCCGCATTAAGGCAGAACTCCGGCCACAAAAACATTAATTCAAAAATTCCCCCAATAGCTGCAAAAAGGAGATAAATCCACCAAATGTCTCCGCAAACTCAGATATTACCGCGTAAAAGTATCAGTGACGTCATCATGCTGTACAGAGCAGAGCGCCGAGCGGTGGGAGGGGACTTGGCAGGCCCCACCCACTACAACAAAACTACAGGATGGGGCGGAGACAAGACCAGTCCTCCTGCACAAGGCTAGGGAGCAGAGCTGTGGGAGGGGCTCAGCAGGCTCCACCCACTACAAGAGGGGCGGAGACAAGGAGAGAGATCAGTAGTGGGCGGTCTTTATTACAGGAAGTCTCACACTGGATGACGGCACAGATCTGGGAGGAGTCACACGACCCATTTATGATGAATGGAGGATTTATGGTGAATGGAGGATTTATGATGAATGGATTTATGATGAATGGAGGATTTATGATGAATGGATTTATGATGAATGGAGGAGTTATGATGAATGGAGGATTTATGATGAATGGAGGATTTATGGTGAATGGATTTATGATGAATGGAGGATTTATGATGAATGGAGGATTTATGGTGAATGGATTTATGATGAATGGAGGATTTATGGTGAATGGAGGATTTATGGTGAATGGAGGATTTATGGTGAATGGAGGATTTATGATGAATGGATTTATGATGAATGGATTTATGGTGAATGGATTTATGATGAATGGATTTATGATGAATGGATTTATGGTGAATGGATTTATGATGAATGGAGGATTTATGATGAATGGAGGATTTATGATGAATGGATTTATGATGAATGGAGGATTTATGGTGAATGGAGGATTTATGATGAATGGAGGATTTATGGTGAATGGATTTATGATGAATGGAGGATTTATGATGAATGGAGGATTTATGGTGAATGGAGGATTTATGATGAATGGATTTATGATGAATGGATTTATGGTGAATGGATTTATGATGAATGGATTTATGATGAATGGATTTATGGTGAATGGATTTATGATGAATGGAGGATTTATGGTGAATGGATTTATGATGAATGGAGGATTTATGATGAATGGAGGATTTATGATGAATGGATTTATGATGAATGGAGGATTTATGATGAATGGAGGATTTATGGTGAATGGAGGATTTATGGTGAATGGAGGATTTATGATGAATGGAGGATTTATGATGAATGGATTTATGATGAATGGAGGATTTATGGTGAATGGAGGATTTATGGTGAATGGAGGATTTATGATGAATGGAGGATTTATGATGAATGGAGGATTTATGATGAATGGAGGATTTATGGTGAATGGATTTATGATGAATGGAGGATTTATGATGAATGGAGGATTTATGGTGAATGGAGGATTTATGATGAATGGAGGATTTATGATGAATGGAGGATTTATGATGAATGGAGGATTTATGGTGAATGGATTTATGATGAATGGAGGATTTATGGTGAATGGAGGATTTATGATGAATGGAGGATTTATGATGAATGGAGGATTTATGATGAATGGAGGATTTATGGTGAATGGATTTATGATGAATGGAGGATTTATGATGAATGGAGGATTTATGGTGAATGGATTTATGATGAATGGATTTATGATGAATGGAGGATTTATGGTGAATGGATTTATGATGAATGGAGGATTTATGGTGAATGGAGGATTTATGGTGAATGGAGGATTTATGATGAATGGAGGATTTATGATGAATGGATTTATGATGAATGGAGGATTTATGGTGAATGGAGGATTTATGGTGAATGGAGGATTTATGATGAATGGATTTATGATGAATGGAGGATTTATGATGAATGGAGGATTTATGATGAATGGATTTATGGTGAATGGATTTATGATGAATGGAGGATTTATGGTGAATGGATTTATGATGAATGGAGGATTTATGGTGAATGGAGGATTTATGATGAATGGAGGATTTATGATGAATGGAGGATTTATGGTGAATGGATTTATGGTGAATGGAGGATTTATGGTGAATGGAGGATTTATGGTGAATGGAGGATTTATGATGAATGGATTTATGATGAATGGAGGATTTATGATGAATGGAGGATTTATGATGAATGGATTTATGGTGAATGGATTTATGATGAATGGAGGATTTATGGTGAATGGATTTATGATGAATGGAGGATTTATGATGAATGGAGGATTTATGATGAATGGAGGATTTATGATGAATGGAGGATTTATGATGAATGGATTTATGATGAATGGAGGATTTATGATGAATGGAGGATTTATGATGAATGGATTTATGGTGAATGGAGGATTTATGGTGAATGGAGGATTTATGGTGAATGGAGGATTTATGATGAATGGAGGATTTATGATGAATGGAGGATTTATGATGAATGGAGGATTTATGGTGAATGGATTTATGATGAATGGAGGATTTATGATGAATGGAGGATTTATGATGAATGGAGGATTTATGATGAATGGAGGATTTATGGTGAATGGATTTATGATGAATGGAGGATTTATGGTGAATGGAGGATTTATGGTGAATGGAGGATTTATGGTGAATGGATTTATGGTGAATGGATTTATGGTGAATGGATTTAGAGGATATTTGCTTTGTTCAGATTGAAGGTCTGTCCTATAACCTGTGCACCGGATCGGGTATATATATATATATACACTGTACATGATCTGACACTTCTGGGGGGTGGGGGTGGGGGGGGGCACATGGATGCCGTCGGTGACTCGCTTCCTCTTACACACATCAGAAGCCGATTGGCGGGTGCCGGGTACTCCATGTCCTCTGACATTCACCACGAGGTCCCCGCAGTGCCCCCTCCCCCCCGGTCACCGCTGACATGTTCCCCCGGCATTTCTTCCAGGCTCTGGCGCTGTGAGTGGGCGGAGCCGTGATGATGTCACTGCCGCGCATGCATTGCGGGAACCCTCCATTCCGGGAAGAAGTTCTGAAGTTCCGGCACGATAGGCTGGACCCTCAGAGCGCCGTCATCATCCGGGGCGATCGTCTCGGAGATATTCATTCTACCTCCAGGTCTCCCTTATTATGGGATTTCTTATAGACTCACCTGGAGGTAAAAATCACCAAGCGGGCAATACAAACGTGTTAACCCTTTGATCACCCCTCCCCAGCCGCTGTCATTAGTACAGTGACAGTGTATAGTATTATCACTCATCTCTGTATTCATGTCGCTGATTCCCACAAAGTGTCAGTTAGTGTCAGATTGTCCCCCGCAACATCGCCAATCGTTGCCATTATTATTATAACATAAAAATATCCCATCGTTTGTACACAGAATACACTTTTTGGGATTTTTATTACCAAAAACATGAAGCAGAATACAGATTGGCCAACATTTTGCAAGAAATTTGATTTTTTTTTTAATTGGATGTTTTATAGCAGAAAGTAAAAAATGATTTTATTTCAAAATTGACGCTCTTTTTTTGTTTATAGCGCAATAGATGATAAAATACCACCAAAAGAAATCTCTATTTGTGGGAAAAAAGGACGTCACATGACTGCGCAATTGTCAGTTAAAGTACCGCACTGCCGTATCACAAGAAATGGCCTGGTCACGAAGGGGGGTAAATCTTCCAGAGTGGGGAGAGGTTAAAGGGGTTGTAAAGGTATATTTTTTTCTTTTTAAATAACAAACATGTTATACTTACCTTCACTGTGCGGCTCGTTTGGCACAGAGTGGCCCCGAACCTCCTCTTCTGGGGTCCCTCGGCCTCCCCTTCTGGGGTCCCTCGGCCTCCTCTTCTGGGGTCCCTCGGCCTCCCCTTCTGGGGTCCCTCGGCCTCCTCTTCTGGGGTCCCTCGGCCTCCCCTTCTGGGGTCCCTCGGCCTCCCCTTCTGGGGTCCCTCGGCCTCCTCTTCTGGGGTCCCTCGGCCTCCCCTTCTGGGGTCCCTCGGCCTCCTCTTCTGGGGTCCCTCGGCCTCCCCTTCTGGGGTCCCTCGGCCTCCCCTTCTGGGGTCCCTCGGCCTCCTCTTCTGGGGTCCCTCGGCCTCCCCTTCTGGGGTCCCTCGGCCTCCTCTTCTGGGGTCCCTCGGCAGCTGTCTTAGCTCCTCCCCACAAGGACTCACCACCTTCATGTGAGCTCCCTCGTATGGTGGTTAGTTCTTGCGGGCGCGCTCCCGTGATACAGCCGGTGGCTATAGCCGCTCGCTGTATCACTCGGCCCCGCCCCCCAGTGCGCCGCGTCATTGGATGTGATTGACAGCAGCGCGAGCCAATGGCTGCACTGCTTTCAATCTATCTACTGTAGCCAATCAGTGGCCAGGCTGAGCAGTGAAGAGGATGTCGGGAGCGAGCGGCTGAGTTTCGAGGTGTCAGGTAAGTAAAGCGGGGGGGCTGGGGGGGGCGGCGGTATTGTCGGAAGTTTTTTCACCTTAATGCATAGAATGACATTTACCTTTACAACCCCTTTAAAGTATTTACCAAGAAGGGAGTGGCAGGTAACATGTAGAGATGAATGGATGGATGACTGCACATGTATGTATAGGGGTGGGGGGTGGGGTGTACATGGAAGTGAGGGGAGGAGACTTCATGTATTCGGGGGGGAAAAAAATTAAAGATAAAAAAAAAATGCTTGAAAAAGATACAAATCTCCATTCACAGACATGGATAGATTGTTACTGCTTTCCCCAGAAATTGTTAAATCCTCCCCTTCAGTCTTGCACAGGTGTAGTGGCTCCTCCCCTTCAGTCTTGCACAGGTGTAGCGGCTCCTCCCCCTTCAGTCTTGCACAGGTGTAGCGGCTCCTCCCCCTTCAGTCTTGCACAGGTGTAGTGGCTCCTCCCCTTCAGTCTTGCACAGGTGTAGCGGCTCCTCCCCCTTCAGTCTTGCACAGGTGTAGCGGCTCCTCCCCCTTCAGTCTTGCACAGGTGTAGCGGCTCCTCCCCCTTCAGTCTTGCACAGGTGTAGTGGCTCCTCCCCTTCAGTCTTGCACAGGTGTAGTGGCTCCTCCCCTTCAGTCTTGCACAGGTGTAGCGGCTCCTCCCCCTTCAGTCTTGCACAGGTGTAGCGGCTCCTCCCCTTCAGTCTTGCACAGGTGTAGCGGCTCCTCCCCCTTCAGTCTTGCACAGGTGTAGCGGCTCCTCCCCCTTCAGTCTTGCACAGGTGTAGCGGCTCCTCCCCCTTCAGTCTTGCACAGGTGTAGCGGCTCCTCCCCCTTCAGTCTTGCACAGGTGTAGCGGCTCCTCCCCCTTCAGTCTTGCACAGGTGTAGCGGCTCCTCCCCCTTCAGTCTTGCACAGGTGTAGCGGCTCCTCCCCTTCAGTCTTGCACAGGTGTAGTGGCTCCTCCCCCTTCAGTCTTGCACAGGTGTAGCGGCTCCTCCCCCTTCAGTCTTGCACAGGTGTAGCGGCTCCTCCCCCTTCAGTCTTGCACAGGTGTAGCGGCTCCTCCCCCTTCAGTCTTGCACAGGTGTAGCGGCTCCTCCCCCTTCAGTCTTGCACAGGTGTAGCGGCTCCTCCCCTTCAGTCTTGCACAGGTGTAGCGGCTCCTCCCCCTTCAGTCTTGCACAGGTGTAGCGGCTCCTCCCCCTTCAGTCTTGCACAGGTGTAGCGGCTCCTCCCCTTCAGTCTTGCACAGGTGTAGCGGCTCCTCCCCCTCAGTCTTGCACAGGTGTAGCGGCTCCTCCCCCTTCAGTCTTGCACAGGTGTACCGGCTCCTCTCCTGGACTGAAACGGTTTCCTCTGATATCACCGCACACTCTGAGCTTCTCACAATGTGCATTAGAAGTTGCAGCAAGTCAGATAGAGCCCCGCCCCTTTCATTCATACTGTTCTTTTATTATCATTATGGATTATTAATTAATTATGAAGGCTCAGCATCACATGTGGGTGTTACTTATGCATAATGACTCTGGTGGGGCCCCCGATGTGACGAATGACTCTGGTGGGGCCCCCGATGTGACGAATGACTCTGGTGGGGCCCCCGATGTGACGAATGACTCTGGTGGGGCCCCCGATGTGACGAATGACTCTGGTGGGGCCCCCGATGTGACGAATGACTCTGATGGGGCCCCCGATGTGATGAATGACTCTGATGGGGCCCCCGATGTGATGAATGACTCTGGTGGGGCCCCCGATGTGATGAATGACTCTGATGGGGCCCCCGATGTGATGAATGACTCTGATGGGGCCCCCGATGTGATGAATGACTCTGATGGGGCCCCCGATGTGATGAATGACTCTGGTGGGGCCCCCGATGTGATGAATGACTCTGGTGGGGCCCCCGATGTGATGAATGACTCTGATGGGGCCCCCGATGTGATGAATGACTCTGATGGGGCCCCCGATGTGATGAATGACTCTGATGGGGCCCCCGATGTGATGAATGACTCTGGTGGGGCCCCCGATGTGATGAATGACTCTGATGGGGCCCCCGATGTGATGAATGACTCTGATGGGGCCCCCGATGTGATGAATGACTCTGATGGGGCCCCCGATGTGATGAATGACTCTGGTGGGGCCCCCGATGTGATGAATGACTCTGATGGGGCCCCCGATGTGATGAATGACTCTGATGGGGCCCCCGATGTGATGAATGACTCTGATGGGGCCCCCGATGTGATGAATGACTCTGGTGGGGCCCCCGATGTGATGAATGACTCTGGTGGGGCCCCCGATGTGATGAATGACTCTGATGGGGCCCCCGATGTGATGAATGACTCTGATGGGGCCCCCGATGTGACGAATGACTCTGATGGGGCCCCCGATGTGACGAATGACTCTGATGGGGCCCCCGATGTGACGAATGACTCTGATGGGGCCCCCGATGTGACGAATGACTCTGATGGGGCCCCCGATGTGACGAATGACTCTGATGGGGCCCCCGATGTGACGAATGACTCTGATGGGGCCCCCGATGTGACGAATGACTCTGATGGGGCCCCCGATGTGACGAATGACTCTGGTGGGGCCCCCGATGTGACGAATGACTCTGGTGGGGCCCCCGATGTGACGAATGACTCTGGTGGGGCCCCCGATGTGACGAATGACTCTGGTGGGGCCCCCGATGTGACGAATGACTCTGGTGGGGCCCCCGATGTGACGAATGACTCTGGTGGGGCCCCCGATGTGACGAATGACTCTGGTGGGGCCCCCGATGTGACGAATGACTCTGGTGGGGCCCCCGATGTGACGAATGACTCTGGTGGGGCCCCCGATGGGACGAATGACTCTGGTGGGGCCCCCGATGTGACGAATGACTCTGGTGGGGCCCCCGATGTGACGAATGACTCTGGTGGGGCCCCCGATGTGACGAATGACTCTGGTGGGGCCCCCGATGTGACGAATGACTCTGGTGGGGCCCCCGATGTGACGAATGATTCTGGTGGGGCCCCCGATGTGACGAATGACTCTGGTGGGGCCCCCGATGTGACGAATGACTCTGTCTGTTTTTTATTTTCAAAAATTGTCGCTCTTTTTTGGTTTTTGTTTATAGATTAAAAAAATACAAAAAATAAAAACCACAGAGGTGATCAAATACCACCAAAAGAAATCTCTATTTGTGGGAAAAAAGAAGATACATTTTATTTATGTACAGAGTCACATGACCGCGCAATTGTCAGTTGAAGTAACGCAGTGCCGTATCGCAAAAAATGGCCTGGACAGGGGGGTAAATCTTCCGGAGGTCGAGTGGTTAGAATAATATCTGACCTGGTAACATAATATGACTCTGAAAATAACAAAGTCGGAAGATGGACATTATAACCAGGCGACCGGCATTTTCCAGCCCTGATTCAGACTAGTGCGACTTCTGATGCATCGCGCCTCACACAAAGTCACATGACGAGTCAAAACGCATTCATTTTAATGGGTGTCGCCTTAACAAAATAAAGAAAGTCCCTGCACTACTTCTGTGCGACTCGCGGTGCGACTTCTCCCCATAGACTTCTATATATTCTCACAGAATTCCATCGATAGCGATAAGAATGTACCTTTCATTAACCCCTCGCCTCTCCTCCCCGGTCATCCTGACTAAAAGCTCCAATCACATTCCATTCCCACCTCGGCGTAGCGGAAACGCACGTTCCCATTCGCATTTTTTTGTGCCTTTCACGAGAAAACACCCTTCATGCATAGAGCAGCCTGATTTACTACCCGCAACGAATGCCCCAAAGTAGCCCATGAACCCTTTTGGCGCGTTTTGTCATTCGCCTGATAACTGCGATTTGGGGCGTCAATAACAACTAGCCGGCAATCACATCTGTGCGTTTCCAAATGCAGCGACCCGCACAGAAAATGGGTGCTTTGCTGCACATTTTGGAAACGGTATGGCAATGTGCGGCAAATGCTTGGCGCACTTGTGTTGCCATTTGGGCAGCATTCGTATCTGTGCCGCCCACAACGCGTACGGCTTGCTCAGAAAAGGTGCGCTTCGCAGTGCGTTTTTGGAAATGCGTATTGTGCTTGCATTGCCATCGTGGTGACGTAAGCGAGATGCGTGTTTGCAGTGCATTTCTAAATTGCGTGGCAAAGTGGGTGTTTCCTGTGTGGGTTGCTGCGTATTTGGAAACGTGTAGATGTGAACGCAGCCTAATTGTTAATGACACCTCAATCGTGGTTAGCGGATGCGTTTTTTTGCCGGGCTACAAACGCATCAAAATGTGCACTGAATATACATGTGACTCTCCACAACGAATATGTTATTGAGCTACTTTGTGGCGTTTGTCTCATGGAGGGCCCAATCATTGGAATTGTCCGCCCTGCGCGACGCACGTCTTATGCTTGCAAAATGCGAGCGGGAAAATGCGTTTCTGTTTTGCTCCGGAGTGAATGCAATGTGATTGGAGGGGAGTTTTTAGGCAGTGAGGATGACCAGGGAGGAGAGGAGAGGGTTAAATAAACAAAACAAAACAAAACAAAAGACAGATCCATCAAAGTCACATGGGATTGCGTCTTCTCTGATGAAACTTCTGTATAAAGTCGCCCTGGAAATGTCAGGACAATGGGGCTGCAGCAGTGTGAGCCGAAGCTTCACCTGTCCTATGAGACCTTCCATTGACTCTCACATATATATGGTCTGCACTGACCTCCCTCAGAAAATGCCAAATGCCTGGCTTCAGTTCTTTCTGAGACCCGGAAGAAGGAGATGAGGTGAGGAATGCTGAAGCCAGACACAGCCAGGCAATTAGCATTACCAGAAATGGCAGCCCCTGTGTCTGGTGTGACAGGTTCTGACAGAATCCAGGATGACAGGGAAGATATTTCCTAGATTGTAAGCTCTCAGGATCAGGCCCTCTGATTCCTCCTTTATTGTAAGTGTACTGTCTGTCCTCATGTTGTAAAGCGCTGCGAAAACTGTTGGCGCCATATAAACCCTGTATAATAATAATATTTACAGCCCCTTTCATCTGTAATGACGCCCTAATATCTCATCTCCGGGATGCGGGCGTAGCGGGGTGTTCCACCTCCTCCACCCTCTTCCCAGCCACCTCAAAGGCCGCCTTCCCTTCTTTCATCTGAAGAACATTCCACACAGAAAGGAGCCGGGAACAAAAATCCTTCAATTATAACCGAGGAGCCAACAATTCTCTGATCTTTCTCCTTCTTCAGCAGGTTGGAAATGTATGGAGAATCCCCCATTGTTCTCCGCAGGTTGTCGTACTTTTCATGTCTCTCTACTTCAGGCCCATCAGAGACCCCCGACTGGAGGAAGATCTCCTGGATGTTCATTGATGACAACCATCCTGGACTTGCATCCGTGTTACATTCTACACACGTCTTCCCACTGGTGTCCGTGTCATCCACAGTCCTGCCCCCTGTCCATGTGGTACACCCCACACCCATCCAAGACCCTCCACACCTATCCAAGACCCTCCACATCCATCCGGTACACCCCACACCCATCCAAGACCCTCCACACCTATCCAAGACCCTCCACATCCATCCGGTACACCCCACATCCATCCGGTACACCCCACATCCATCCGGTACACCCCACATCCATCCGGTACCCTCCACACCCATCCGGTACACCCCACACCCATCCAAGACCCTCCACACCTATCCAAGACCCTCCACATCCATCCGGTACACCCCACACCCATCCAAGACCCTCCACACCTATCCAAGACCCTCCACATCCATCCGGTACACCCCACATCCATCCGGTACACCCCACATCCATCCGGTACACCCCACATTCATCCGGTACCCTCCACACCCATCCGGTACACCCCACACCCATCCAAGACCCTCCACACCTATCCAAGACCCTCCACATCCATCCGGTACACCCCACACCCATCCAAGACCCTCCACACCTATCCAAGACCCTCCACATCCATCCGGTACACCCCACATCCATCCGGTACACCCCACACCCATCCGGTACACCCCACATCCATCCGGTACCCTCCACACCCATCCGGTACACCCCACACCCATCCAAGACCCTCCACACCTATCCAAGACCCTCCACATCCATCCGGTACACCCCACACCCATCCAAGACCCTCCACACCTATCCAAGACCCTCCACATCCATCCGGTACACCCCACACCCATCCGGTACACCCCACATCCATCCGGTACCCTCCACACCCATCCGGTACACCCCACACCCATCCAAGATCCTCCACACCTATCCAAGACCCCCCACATCCATCCGGTACACCCCACACCCATCCGGTACACCCCACATCCATCCGGTACACCCCACACCCATCCGGTACACCCCACATCCATCCGGTACCCTCCACACCCATCCGGTACACCCCACACCCATCCGGTACCCTCTACACCCATCCGGTACCCTCCACACCCATCCGGTACACCCCACACCCATCCGGTACACCCCACACCCATCCGGTACCCTCCACACCCATCCAAAACCCTCCACACCCATCCGGTACCCTCCACACCCATCCGGTACACCCCACACCCATCCGGTACCCTCCACACCCATCCGGTACACTCCACACCCATCCGGTACCCTCCACACCCATCCGGTACCCTCCACACCCATCCGGTACACCCCACACCCATCCAAGACCCTCCACACCCATCCGGTACCCTCCACACCCATCCAAGACCCTCCACACCCATCCGGTACACCCCACACCCATCCAAGACCCTCCACACCCATCCGGTACACCCCACACCCATCCAAGACCCTCCACATCCATCCGGTACACCCCACATCCATCCGGTACACCCCACACCCATCCGGTACACCCCACACCCATCCAAGACCCTCCACATCCATCCGGTACACCCCACACCCATCCAAGACCCTCCACACCCATCCGGTACACCCCACACCCATCCGGTACCCTCCACACCCATCCGGTACACCCCACACCCATCCGGTACCCTCCACACCCATCCAAGACCCTCCACACCCATCCAAGACCCTCCACACCCATCCAAGACCCTCCACACCCATCCGGTACACCCCACACCCATCCGGTACCCTCCACACCCATCCGGTACACCCCACATCCATCCGGTACCCTCCACACCCATCCAAGACCCTCCACACCCATCCGGTACCCTCCACACCCATCTGGTACACCCCACACCCATCCGGTACCCTCCACACCCATCCAAGACCCTCCACACCCATCCGGTACACCCCACATCCATCCGGTACACCCCACACCCATCCGGTACCCTCCACACCCATCCGGTACACCCCACACCCATCCAAGACCCTCCACACCCATCTGGTACACCCCACATCCATCCGGTACACCCCACATCCATCCGGTACACCCCACACCCATCCAGTACACCCCACACCCATCCAAGACCCTCCACACCCATCCGGTACACCCCACATCCATCCGGTACACCCCACACCCATCCGGTACCCTCCACACCCATCCGGTACACCCCACATCCATCCGATACACTCCACACCCAACCAAGACTCTCCACACCCATCCGGTACACCCCACACCCATCCGGTACCCTCCACACCCATCCGGTACCCTCCACACCCATCCGGTACACCCCACACCCATCCGGTACCCTCCACACCCATCCGGTACGCTCCACACCCATCCGGTACGCTCCACACCCATCCGTTACACCCCACACCCATCCGGTACACCCCACACCCATCCGGTACCCTCCACACCCATCCGGTACACCCCACATCCATCCGATACACTCCACACCCATCCGGTACCCTCCACACCCATCCGGTACACCCCACACCCATCCGGTACCCTCCACACCCATCCGGTACACCCCACACCCATCCGGTACCCTCCACACCCATCCGGTACACCCCACATCCATCCGATACACTCCACACCCATCCAAGACCCTCCACACCCATCCGGTACACCCCACACCCATCCGGTACCTTCCACACCCATCCGGTACCCTCCACACCCATCCGGTACGCCCCACACCCATCCGGTACGCTCCACACCCATCCGCTACGCTTCACACCCATCCGGTACACCCCACACCCATCCGGTACCCTCCACATCCATCCGGTACCCTCCACATCCATCCGGTACCCTCCACACTCATCCGGTACCCTCCACACCCATCCGGTACCCTCCACATCCATCCGGTACCCTCCACACCCATCCGGTACACCCCACACCCATCCGGTACACCCCACACCCATCCGGTACCCTCCACACCCATCCGGTACGCTCCACACCCATCCGGTACGCTCCACACCCATCCGGTACACCCCACACCCATCCGGTACACCCCACACCCATCCGGTACCCTCCACACCCATCCGGTACACCCCACATCCATCCGATACACTCCACACCCATCCAAGACCCTCCACACCCATCCGGTACACCCCACACCCATCCGGTACCTTCCACACCCATCCGGTACCCTCCACACCCATCCGGTACACCCCACACCCATCCGGTACGCTCCACACCCATCCGCTACGCTTCACACCCATCCGGTACACCCCACACCCATCCGGTACCCTCCACATCCATCCGGTACCCTCCACATCCATCCGGTACCCTCCACACCCATCCGGTACCCTCCACACCCATCCGGTACCCTCCACATCCATCCGGTACCCTCCACACCCATCCGGTACACCCCACACCCATCCGGTACCCTCCACACCCATCCGGTACGCTCCACACCCATCCGGTACGCTCCACACCCATCCGGTACACCCCACACCCATCCGGTACACCCCACACCCATCCGGTACCCTCCACACCCATCCGGTACACCCCACATCCATCCGATACACTCCACACCCATCCAAGACCCTCCACACCCATCCGGTACACCCCACACCCATCCGGTACCTTCCACACCCATCCGGTACCCTCCACACCCATCCGGTACACCCCACACCCATCCGGTACCCTCCACACCCATCCGGTACACCCCACATCCATCCGATACACTCCACACCCATCCAAGACCCTCCACACCCATCCGGTACACCCCACACCCATCCGGTACCTTCCACACCCATCCGGTACCCTCCACACCCATCCGGTACGCTCCACACCCATCCGGTACGCTCCACACCCATCCGGTACACCCCACACCCATCCGGTACCCTCCACATCCATCCGGTACCCTCCACACCCATCCGGTACCCTCCACACCCATCCGGTACCCTCCACATCCATCCGGTACCCTCCACACCCATCCGGTACACCCCACACCCATCCGGTACCCTCCACACCCATCCGGTACCCTCCACACCCATCCGGTACACCCCACACCCATCCGGTACCCTCCACACCCATCCGGTACACCCCACACCCATCCACTGCCCATCCCATCCACTCCAGACCTGTCTTCCCATTGGCTCTGGTGTTGGCCACTATCCTGCTGCCTGGACTGGCCCGCTGTTGGTCTGCTGTGTCCCTGCTGGTTTCGGAGTTGTCCACAGTCCTGTCTCCTGGTCCTTCCTGCTGTCCCTCTGGAACACTGCAGCCCTGTACTCCTTGGTGTCATCCCGGTCCTGCTGCCTGGCCCACTGTCCCTGGACTCCTCTGCCCTTCCATCCCTACTCTCACATTAGAGCCCCATGGGGGGGCTACCTGGGGTCAGCATGAAGCTAAATCTGATCCTTCCTGATGGGGGTCCCCTGTGGAACACCAGCTGCTCCTTAGACTCCGCCCCCTGGGGGCTCCCACCAGTGCTCCCTACTCTCCCTCATGACATGCAGATATAAAAAGACTGAAATGACATTAATATGTTTCACTTTATAGAAGATTTCAGTGATCAGGTTATTATCTACTTTAATATAAACTGATTGGAAACGATCACCGTGTAAAACAATATATTCCATATAAAATAGAAATGAAAGACAAAACATTTGTGTAGAGATATAAAATAAATACATTTTCCCCCCTATAAGTGATCACCTACCCTCTGTTCTCAGCTGCATAAGAGCTGGGGGAGAAGAAACAGCAGCACACCGAGCTTCCTAGGAAATGGCTGTGCAATTGGGGGGCTGGGGGTGTCAGGACAAGTCTGATCATTCAAGGAGAGCAGGCTGAGTTCCCAGCACAGCTAGAGAACTGACCACGCTGTGTTCTCCTGCTTAGTGTGGTCAGTAATAGGAAAGTAGAGGGACTGGCAGGATCACCGGGGATTTCACACAAAGGAAGGAATACAAAGAACAGTACATGGGACAGCGGACACATATCGGGGGAGGAAATGCTGGGGGGATCCCGGATTGGAGAGGGCGGGACCTTAGAATGAGCTCCGCCCACATGAAGTGAACCCCAGACACGCCCCCAGGAGTCTCCCCATTCAGGAAGGGAGGTCACCCAGAGAAGAATGTTGTGGATTGTACATGGAGGGGGTGTCGGGGGTCCCCCTAATATTGAGACTTTGGTGTCACACAGACAATATTACATGTAAAGGAGACCCCCGGGTGACCCGCACATGACTCAGGGAGCCGGTTGTGTGAGTACATGATGGGGGAGTCATGGGAAGCGGCTCTGAGGAATGTGACACATCTGGTGTCAGAGGGGGGGAGGGGGCCGGACCGGCAGAACCACCGGCATACGCCAGAGGATGGCCGTCTACAGACTTGTGACAGATTCTCAGACTCCTCTGGGCTGTGTGAGGACCAGACGGAGACAAGGAGGCAGAGAACAAAGCACACACCCATCTGATTTATAACGCAGCCTTCTCACATGGCTTGGGGAAGACTGCAGCCTCTTGTCACATGACTCTGTTGTGTGAACACTCAGTACTGATACATCGATATCAGGAAACATGCGGATGGGTTGTACCATTTCCTGAGTGTCCATCGGACATATATGACTACAGAGCGGCCGTTCTGTGCAGAATCCGCTTTATATACTCCTCCGCCTGCAGGGGGCGGTACACATAAACACCGGCTAGGCACACAGTACACATAAACACTGGCTAGGCACACAGTACACAAACACCGGCTAGGCACACAGTACACATAAACACTGGCTAGGCACACGGTACACAAACACCGGCTAGGCACACAGTACACATAAACACCGGCTAGGCACACAGTACACAAACACCGGCTAGGCACACAGTACACATAAACACTGGCTAGGCACACAGTACACAAACACCGGCTAGGCACACGGTACACAAACACCGGCTAGGCACATGGTACACATAAACACCGGCTAGGCACACAGTACACAAACACCGGCTAGGCACACAGTACACATAAACACTGGCTAGGCACACAGTACACATAAACACTGGCTAGGCACACGGTACACAAACACCGGCTAGGCACATGGTACACATAAACACCGGCTAGGCACACGGTACACATAAACACCGGCTAGGCACACGGTACACATAAACACCGGCTAGGCACACAGTACACAAACACCGGCTAGGCACACAGTACACATAAACACTGGCTAGGCACACGGTACACAAACACCGGCTAGGCACACGGTACACATAAACACCGGCTAGGCACACGGTACACATAAACACTGGCTAGGCACACAGTACACAAACACCGGCTAGGCACATGGTACACATAAACACCGGCTAGGCACACGGTACACATAAACACCGGCTAGACACACGGTACACATAAACACCAGCTAGGCACACGGTACACATAAACACCGGCTAGGTACACAGGTAACCCTTTGATCTCCCCTGATGTTTAACCCCTTCCCAGCCAGTGTCATTAGTACAGTGACAGTGCATATTTTTAGCACTGATCTCTGTATTATTGTCACTGGTTCCCACAAAGTGTCACTTAGTGTCTAATTTGTCCACCGCAATGTCGCAGTCCCGCTATAAGTCGCTGTTCCCCGCCATTACTAGTATAAAAAAAAATTTAAAAACAAAAAATTCCAGTTTATATCTCATAGTTTGTAGATTCTTTACATTTTGCGCACACCAATCAATATACACTTACTGGGATTTGTTTTACCAAAAATATGTAGCAGAAAACATTTTGGCCAAAATTTAGGAAGAATTTTTATTTTTTTTCAACTTTTTATTGGATGTTTTTATAGCAGAAAAGTAAAAAAATATTGTTTTTTTTTCTTTTTCATAGCACAAAAAACCCCACAGAGGCGACAAAATACCACCGAAAGAAACTATTTGTGGGAAAAAATCATATAAACGTTGTTTGTGTACAACGTCACACGACCGTCAAAGTGACGCATGGCCTGGTCATGAACGGGGGGTAAATCTGCCGGAGGGCAAGTGGTTAATAAATGTACGTATTCCCACATACCGGGCATAAAAACTCTCCCAGCTTTTCCTGGGTCGCGTCGCAGATACCCGCGTACGCGGGAGAAATACTGCCCAGCAACACAGATTTCTGTATTTCATCATAAGAACAATCAGATGAATTTATATCAGTAAAGAAAAAAAACCTGAAAGTCTTAAATCACGACGTCTGCAAGAGAGACAGCGAGGAGCCCGCAGGGGGCGGAGCTGGGAACACCCAGCGTATGGTCCCTCCCACTTGCTGGAAATGATTGGTTTTGGTCAATATAGGGATGTCTGGTCCTGTGGCTTTGTTTACAGTCTGCAGCAGTATGAGTGAGACCACAAAAACTGACAATTTCCACTGCTAGATACTCAGCAAGAGCTAAGGCCGGCCTCATGACATCATACATGACATCATAACCTATGACATCATCACACATGACATCATCACACATCACCACACATGACATCACCACACATGACATCATCACACATGACATCACACATGACATCATCACACATGACATCACACATGACATCACACATGACATCACACGCTTTCTATCCATAGGACTTTCTACATTGGGTTGTGTCGGATATCCTCCATATTACATCAGACAGTTCCCTGTTTTTGAAGCTCTTACAGTAAAGAATCCTTCCTGCAGTTGGAGATTAAACCTCTTTCATTCATCTGGATCTGGGGTCCCCCCTTTGCGGAGTCTCCCTGTTCTCTTATAGTATATGAGAGGCGCACTCTTCTTTATGTTAAATACCCCCCCCCTCCCCCCACCCCTCCCGGGTCCCCCCCCCTGTTTGATGATATTCTTCCCTCTGCGGTGGATCTGAAGTGTCGGAAATAATGAGCGATGACAGCGAGGAATTCTGACCCCCCCCCCCCCCGCCATGCCTTCTATATGATCCCTGACACAGCTGAACAAGCCAGCCTGGCACTGACAGAGCCCCCCCCTCCCCTCCCCCCCCATAGTATAATATGTGATGTTCCTATATATGGAGACCCTTTCCAACGCTCATACATCTTGGGGGAGGGGCTCTTTACTGACACACAACGCTCATACATCTTGGGGGGAGGGGCTCTTTACTGACACACAACGCTCATATATCTTGGGGGAGAGGTTCTTTACTGACACACAACGCTCATACATCTTGGGGGGAGGGGCTCTTTACTGACACACAACGCTCATACATCTTGGGGCAGGGGGTTCTTTACTGACACACAACGTTCATACATCTTGGGGGAGGGGTTCTTTACTAACACACAACGCTCATACATCTTGGGGCAGGGGGGTTCTTTACTGACACACAACGCTCATACATCTTGGGGGGAGGGGCTCTTTACTGACACACAACGCTCATACATCTTGGGGGGAGGGGCTCTTTACTGACACACAACGCTCATATATCTTGGGGGAGAGGTTCTTTACTGACACACAACGCTCATACATCTTGGGGGAGGGGCTCTTTACTGACACACAACGCTCATACATCTTGGGGGGAGGGGCTCTTTACTGACACACAACGCTCATATATCTTGGGGGAGAGGTTCTTTACTGACACACAACGCTCATACATCTTGGGGGGAGGGGCTCTTTACTGACACACAACGCTCATACATCTTGGGGGAGGGGCTCTTTACTGACACACAACGCTCATACATCTTGGGGGGAGGGGCTCTTTACTGACACACAACGCTCATATATCTTGGGGGAGAGGTTCTTTACTGACACACAACGCTCATACATCTTGGGGGAGGGGCTCTTTACTGACACACAACGCTCATACATCTTGGGGGGAGGGGCTCTTTACTGACACACAACGCTCATATATCTTGGGGGAGAGGTTCTTTACTGACACACAACGCTCATACATCTTGGGGGGAGGGGCTCTTTACTGACACACAACGCTCATACATCTTGGGGGAGGGGCTCTTTACTGACACACAACGCTCATACATCTTGGGGGGAGGGGCTCTTTACTGACACACAACGCTCATATATCTTGGGGGAGAGGTTCTTTACTGACACACAACGCTCATACATCTTGGGGGAGGGGCTCTTTACTGACACACAACGCTCATACATCTTGGGGGGAGGGGCTCTTTACTGACACACAACGCTCATATATCTTGGGGGAGAGGTTCTTTACTGACACACAACGCTCATACATCTTGGGGGGAGGGGCTCTTTACTGACACACAACGCTCATATATCTTGGGGGAGAGGTTCTTTACTGACACACAACGCTCATACATCTTGGGGGAGGGGTTCTTTACTGACACACAACGCTCATACATCTTGGGGGGAGGGGTTCTTTACTGACACACAACGCTCATACATCTTGGGGGGAGGGGCTCTTTACTGACACACAACGCTCATACATCTTGGGGGGAGGGGCTCTTTACTGACACACAACGCTCATACATCTTGGGGGAGGGGTTCTTTACTGACACACAACGCTCATACATCTTGGGGGAGGGGCTCTTTACTAACACACAACGCTCATACATCTTGGGGGGAGGGGCTCTTTACTGACACACAACGCTCATACATCTTGGGGGGAGGGGCTCTTTACTGACACACAACGCTCATACATCTTGGGGGGAGGGGCTCTTTACTGACACACAACGCTCATACATCTTGGAGGGAGGGGTTCTTTACTGACACACAACGCTCATATATCTTGGGGGAGGGGTTCTTTACTGACACACAACGCTCATACATCTTGGGGTAGGGGTTCTTTACTGACACACAACGCTCATACATCTTGGAGGGAGGGGTTCTTTACTGACACACAACGCTCATACATCTTGGGGTAGGGGTTCTTTACTGACACACAACGCTCATACATCTTGGAGGGAGGGGTTCTTTACTGACACACAACGCTCATACATCTTGGGGGGAGGGGTTCTTTACTGACACACAACGCTCATACATCTTGGGGGAGGGGTTCTTTACTGACACACAACGCTCATACATCTTGGGGGAGGGGTTCTTTACTGACACACAACGCTCATACATCTTGGGGGGAGGGGCTCTTTACTGACACACAACGCTCATACATCTTGGGGGGAGGGGCTCTTTACTGACACACAACGCTCATACATCTTGGGGGGAGGGGCTCTTTACTGACACACAACGCTCATACATCTTGGAGGGAGGGGTTCTTTACTGACACACAACGCTCATACATCTTGGGGGGAGGGGCTCTTTACTGACACACAACGCTCATACATCTTGGGGGGAGGGGCTCTTTACTGACACACAACGCTCATACATCTTGGGGGGAGGGGTTCTTTACTGACACACAACGCTCATACATCTTGGGGGAGGGGTTCTTTACTGACACACAACGCTCATACATCTTGGAGGGAGAGGTTCTTTACTGACACACAATGCTCATACATCTTGGGGGAGAGGTTCTTTACTGACACACAACGCTAATACATCTTGGGGGAGGGGCTCTTTACTGACACACAACGCTCATACATCTTAGGGGGAGGGGCTCTTTACTGACACACAACGCTCATACATCTTAGGGGGAGGGGCTCTTTACTGACACACAACGCTCATACATCTTGGGGGGAGGGGTTCTTTACTGACACACAACGCTCATACATCTTGGGGGAGGGGGGTTCTTTTCTGACACACAACGCTCATACATCTTGGGGGAGGGGTTCTTTACTGACACACAACGCTCATACATCTTGGGGGGAGGGGTTCTTTACTGACACACAACGCTCATATATCTTGGGGGAGAGGTTCTTTACTGACACAGAACGCTCATACATCTTGGAGGGAGGGGTTCTTTACTGACACACAACGCTCATATATCTTGGGGGAGAGGTTCTTTACTGACACACAACGCTCATACATCTTGGGGGAGGGGCTCTTTACTGACACACAACGCTCATACATCTTGGGGGGAGGGGCTCTTTACTGACACACAACGCTCATATATCTTGGGGGAGAGGTTCTTTACTGACACACAACGCTCATACATCTTGGGGGGAGGGGCTCTTTACTGACACACAACGCTCATATATCTTGGGGGAGAGGTTCTTTACTGACACACAACGCTCATACATCTTGGGGGAGGGGTTCTTTACTGACACACAACGCTCATACATCTTGGGGGGAGGGGTTCTTTACTGACACACAACGCTCATACATCTTGGGGGGAGGGGCTCTTTACTGACACACAACGCTCATACATCTTGGGGGGAGGGGCTCTTTACTGACACACAACGCTCATATATCTTGGGGGAGGGGTTCTTTACTGACACACAACGCTCATACATCTTGGGGGAGGGGTTCTTTACTGACACACAACGCTCATATATCTTGGGGGAGGGGTTCTTTACTGACACACAACGCTCATACATCTTGGGGGAGGGGTTCTTTACTGACACACAATGCTCATATATCTTGGGGGAGGGGTTCTTTACTGACACACAACGCTCATACATCTTGGAGGGAGGGGTTCTTTACTGACACACAACGCTCATACATCTTGGAGGGAGGGGTTCTTTACTGACACACAACGCTCATATATCTTGGGGGAGGGGTTCTTTACTGACACACAACGCTCATACATCTTGGGGGAGGGGTTCTTTACTGACACACAACGCTCATACATCTTGGAGGGAGGGGTTCTTTACTGACACACAACGCTCATACATCTTGGGGGGAGGGGTTCTTTACTGACACACAACGCTCATACATCTTGGGGGAGGGGTTCTTTACTGACACACAACGCTCATACATCTTGGGGGAGGGGTTCTTTACTGACACACAACGCTCATACATCTTGGGGGGAGGGCTCTTTACTGACACACAACGCTCATACATCTTGGGGGGAGGGGCTCTTTACTGACACACAACGCTCATACATCTTGGGGGAGGGGCTCTTTACTGACACACAACGCTCATACATCTTGGAGGGAGGGGTTCTTTACTGACACACAACGCTCATACATCTTGGGGGAGGGGCTCTTTACTGACACACAACGCTCATACATCTTGGGGGGAGGGGCTCTTTACTGACACACAACGCTCATACATCTTGGGGGAGGGGTTCTTTACTGACACACAACGCTCATACATCTTGGGGGAGGGGTTCTTTACTGACACACAACGCTCATACATCTTGGAGGGAGAGGTTCTTTACTGACACACAATGCTCATACATCTTGGGGGAGAGGTTCTTTACTGACACACAACGCTAATACATCTTGGGGGAGGGGCTCTTTACTGACACACAACGCTCATACATCTTAGGGGGAGGGGCTCTTTACTGACACACAACGCTCATACATCTTAGGGGGAGGGGCTCTTTACTGACACACAACGCTCATACATCTTGGGGGGAGGGGTTCTTTACTGACACACAACGCTCATACATCTTGGGGGAGGGGTTCTTTACTGACACACAACGCTCATACATCTTGGGGGAGGGGTTCTTTACTGACACACAACGCTCATACATCTTGGAGGGAGAGGTTCTTTACTGACACACAATGCTCATACATCTTGGGGGAGAGGTTCTTTACTGACACACAACGCTAATACATCTTGGGGGAGGGGCTCTTTACTGACACACAACGCTCATACATCTTAGGGGGAGGGGCTCTTTACTGACACACAACGCTCATACATCTTAGGGGGAGGGGCTCTTTACTGACACACAACGCTCATACATCTTGGGGGGAGGGGTTCTTTACTGACACACAACGCTCATACATCTTGGGGGAGGGGTTCTTTACTGACACACAACGCTCATACATCTTGGGGGAGGGGGGTTCTTTACTGACACACAACGCTCATACATCTTGGGGGAGGGGGGTTCTTTTCTGACACACAACGCTCATACATCTTGGGGGAGGGGTTCTTTACTGACACACAACGCTCATACATCTTGGGGGGAGGGGTTCTTTACTGGCACACAACGCTCATATATCTTGGGGGAGAGGTTCTTTACTGACACACAACGCTCATACATCTTGGAGGGAGGGGTTCTTTACTGACACACAACGCTCATACATCTTGGGGGAGGGGTTCTTTACTGACACACAACGCTCATACATCTTGGGGAGGGGTTCTTTACTGACACACAACGCTCATACATCTTGGAGGGAGGGGTTCTTTACTGACACACAACGCTCATACATCTTGGGGGAGGGGTTCTTTACTGACACACAACGCTCATACATCTTGGGGGAGGGGTTCTTTACTGACACACAACGCTCATACATCTTGGAGGTAGGGGTTCTTTACTAACACACAACGCTCATACATCTTGGGGGGAGGGGTTCTTTACTGACACACAACGCTCATACATCTTGGGGGAGGGGTTCTTTACTGACACACAACGCTCATACATCTTGGGGGAGGGGCTCTTTACTGACACACAACGCTCATACATCTTGGGGGAGGGGTTCTTTACTGACACACAACGCTCATACATCTTGGGGGAGGGGCTCTTTACTGACACACAACGCTCATACATCTTGGGGGGAGGGGCTCTTTACTGACACACAACGCTCATACATCTTGGGGGGGAGGGGTTCTTTACTGACACACAACGCTCATACATCTTGGGGGGAGGGGCTCTTTACTGACACACAACGCTCATACATCTTGGGGGGAGGGGTTCTTTACTGACACACAACGCTCATACATCTTGGGGGAGGGGTTCTTTACTGACACACAACGCTCATACATCTTGGGGGAGGGGTTCTTTACTGACACACAACGCTCATACATCTTGGGGGAGGGGTTCTTTACTGACACACAACGCTCATACATCTTGGAGGGAGGGGTTCTTTACTGACACACAACGCTCATACATCTTGGGGGGAGGGGTTCTTTACTGACACACAACGCTCATACATCTTGGGGGAGGGGCTCTTTACTGACACACAACGCTCATACATCTTGGGGGAGGGGCTCTTTACTGACACACAACGCTCATACATCTTGGGGGGAGGGGCTCTTTACTGACACACAACGCTCATATATCTTGGGGGAGAGGTTCTTTACTGACACACAACGCTCATACATCTTGGGGGAGGGGCTCTTTACTGACACACAACGCTCATACATCTTGGGGGGAGGGGCTCTTTACTGACACACAACGCTCATATATCTTGGGGGAGAGGTTCTTTACTGACACACAACGCTCATACATCTTGGGGGAGGGGCTCTTTACTGACACACAACGCTCATACATCTTGGGGGAGGGGCTCTTTACTGACACACAACGCTCATACATCTTGGGGGGAGGGGCTCTTTACTGACACACAACGCTCATATATCTTGGGGGAGAGGTTCTTTACTGACACACAACGCTCATACATCTTGGGGGAGGGGCTCTTTACTGACACACAACGCTCATACATCTTGGGGGGAGGGGCTCTTTACTGACACACAACGCTCATATATCTTGGGGGAGAGGTTCTTTACTGACACACAACGCTCATACATCTTGG